>NW_004524641.1:6182065-6213210 GCF_000260255.1 Octodon degus | reverse complement strand
TGGAGGGAGGGAGGGGGGAGAGAGAGAGAGGGACTACATTTTTGCAGGATCTACTGTGATTTCACCCTTTTCATTCCTAACTGTATTAACCTGAGTCTCTCTCCCTCCCCTTTTTTAAATAAGATTGGCTGAGGGTTTGTCAATTTTATTTAATCTTCAAAGAACTGACTGAATTCACTGATTCTTTGTATTATATTCAGTCTCAACTGCATCAATTTCTTTTTAAAATTTATTTTATTGAGAAACATATCAATGAGACAGTTTCAAAACCAATTAATAGGACAGTTTCAATAATTAATACAATGCATATTGGTATCTTCTTAGTGGTTATTCATAGCACAAGATGCAGACATGAAATCCTGTCCAAATACTATTACTACAAATCTTTCTTCTCATTGAATTAAATGAAAGTAGCTGTATATCTACCCTATTTTGTATATAGATACAAAATGGTCCTTCTTTTGTATCCCCTTTTTTTTGTTTATTTTTTTTCCCCCCGGAACCAAGGATTGAACTCAGGCCCTTGCGCTTGCCAGGGAAGCGCTTATTCTACTGAGCCATCTCCCGGCCCCTTTTTTTGCTTAGTTTTGTTAGAGATGGATATTCCATTGCCATTTAAATATTGTAGGTGTGTGAATTCAGCAAAATAATCCAATATAGTCCAGTAGTCCATAATAGTAGTGGGTTATCCGTAGGACTGGCAATGTCAGAAGTTGTTGACTTGAGCCTTTTATAGCTCAGCATATTAATATGGCTTTATTTTTATACCTCATTTTTATACTTTTCTGCTGGATTGTTAAGACCAAGATAAAGCAAGACCTAAATAAAAAGAAATGTATCTTTTGTACCTGATAAGGTCTCAACTGCATTAATTCCTACTCTGATCTTTATAATTTCCTCCTTTACACAGCTTTGGTCTTTACTAGCTCTTTTTTCTAGAAGTTTGAGGTTCAACATTAGGTTATTTGAACTTGTTCTGTTTTTCTGATGGGAATTTATTGGTATAAATTTCCCTCACAGAACTGCTTTTATTGCACCGTATAAGATGTAATATGTTGTATTGGCATTATTTAAGTATAGAAACTGATTTCTTTTTTAATTTCATCTGTGATCCATTGCTTGTTCAAGAGGCTATTATCTAATTTCCACATTTTTATACAGTTTTGTGATTTCTTTTGCTATTTCATTTCCAATTTCAGTGCACTAAGACCTAATAATATCCATGGAATAATTTAATTCATTTACATTTATTTAAAAATGCTCTCTGAGGTAGTATGCAATCTATTTTGGAGAACACTGTGCAGCTGACAAAAACATGTATTTTGATATTATGGGGAGGAACACACTGTAGACATCTACAAAATCCATTTGTTCAAAAGTCTCAGTTATAATATGTCTTTGTTTTTTGTCTAGATGATCTACTTATTTGTGAGTGGGGCAAGGTGGTTACCATTACAATTTGTAGTAGTGCTGATTTTTTAGGTCTTGCAATACTTGTTTTATTTATTTAGGCTTTTGGTTGCCTATAATGGTTGATACATTGTGTCAACTTGAGAAATTTAGCAGTTTAACTTAGCAACTCAGTAGGGGGCCAGGGTTCCCACTTTGTAAACACCCTGAGCCTGTATAACAGAAGGATATTGAGATGTGTGAGCACCCAGAGGGTGGGTGAGGAATAGCCTGTCGACAATATAAGGAAAAAAAAACAGGCTTGTTTCCCTTTTTGCTCTAGTTTTTTCTGTTGTCTTCTGCTGACTTTAATTGGCGCCCCTGTGCCATACCACCCTGCCTTGGATTCATCAGCTGATCATAGATTGATTTGTCATTTTATTTTATTTATTTATTCATTTTGCAGTACCGGGAATTGAACTCAGGACCTTGCACTTGCCAGGCAAGTGCTTATTCTACTGAGCTATCTCCCCAGCCCAGCTGATCACAGATTGAAACTTCCACAAACTGTGAACAAAATGAACCTTTCCTTCCTTAATTTTGGGTGTTATGTATTTTGTTTCAGCGATAATAGAACAGTGATTATGATGGTACCTATACCCTCATAGATTATTCCCTTAAAAAGGATGTAGTGACATTCTTTCTCTCTTCATCAGTCCTGGCTTGAAATTCACTTTATGTAAAAATAGAATAGGTACCCCTGCTATTTTCTGGGTTCCTATCATATAGAGTATTGTTTTCCATCCTTTGAATTTCAGTCTATGAATTTATTTTTGAGTTAAATATGTTTCTTCTTTGAAGCATATGTTAGATCTTGTTCTCTAATCTGTATTGCCAATCTGTTTCTTTTTGTTTCCCCAGTTTTTTTTTTTTTTTTAATTAATTCTATTGAGAAACAAACAGCAATGAGACAGCCTCAAAAACCGATCAGTAGGTCCTGCTTTACCTTGGTCTTAACCATCCAGCAGAAAAAGTATAAAAATGAACTATAAGAAGTAAAGCCATGCTGTTATGTTGAGCTGTAGGGGACTCAGGTCAACAATTTCTGACATTGCCAGTCAAGCGGAAGACCCAATACTATTATGGACTACTGAACTCTTTTAGAATATTTTGCTGAGTTTATACACCTATAATATTTAAATGATGGAACTTAACCAAAAAAGGGGATACAGATGAATGTCCATTTTGTATCTGTGTATTCAAAGTGGTTAGGATAGATATATAGTTATATTCTCTTAATGAATAGAGGGATTTGTTCTAATGGTGTTTGTAAATAGGGTATCAAGTCAGCATCTTGTACAGCAATTAACTACTAGGAAGAATGTATGCAATGTATTAATTATTGAAACTGTCCTACCAATTTGGTTTGAAACTGTTTCATTGCTATTTGTTTCTCAATAAAATTATGAAAAAAAAATTTAAAAAAAGAGACCCACTAATAAATGAACACTATAAAAATGAAAAACGAAGAAAAAACCAATCAGTAGGACAGTTTCAACAATCAATACATTGCATATTGCTGTCTTCATAGTGGTCACTCATAGTACAAGATGCAGACATGATATCCTGTCCAAACACCATCACTACAAATCTTTCCTTCCTCTCATTGAATTAAGAGAAAGTAGCTGTATATCTATCCTAACTATCCTGTATACACAGATATAAAATGGTCCTTCATTTGTTTTTTTGTTTTTCTTTATAGTAGTATTTTATAATCAATCACCCAAGAGTAATATACAACAAGTGCAGGAAATCTGTCCACACACACAAACACTAAAGACTCCAGCTGAGGGCCTGGACCCTAATATCATGCATGAGTCCAGATGAAAACCTAGAGTTCATCACAATGCCTCCTACAAGTCCAGCTGGAGGCCTAGAGCCCACAGCAAACTCTTATGTAGGCCTGCTTCATGAATCTATGCTGGAAAAGGCCCAATGGTCAGTGATCGAAGCTAGAAAGTCTATGCCAGCAGGATGAATGATCTGTGCTAGCAGGCTAGGGGATCTGAACTGGAGCTAGAAAGCAATGCTCAAGGTAAGCACCAGAGCTCCCCCAAAAATACCACAGCCATCCTCAGCAACAGTGAGGTCCTGACCTCCTCCAGCAATGAGGAAAGTCAAGTTTCTATCAGGAAAGCCAATGTGACAAGCTTCTTCATGAGGCTGAGCAGTGCACCATGGTCCTTCATTTGTATCCCCCTTTTTTTGTTTAGTTTAGTCAGAGACAGGTATTCCCTTACCATTTAAATATTGTAGGTGTGTGAATTCAGCAAAACAATCCAACATAGTCCAGCAGTCCATTATAGTGGATTAACCGCAGGACTGGTAATGTCAGAAGTTGTTGACTTGAGCCTTTTACAGCTCAGCATATTAACATGGCCCCACCCCTTATACCTCGTTGGGGTTTGGCAGAACCGGGGATTGAACTCAGGCCCTTGCATTTGCCCGGGAAGCGCTTACTCCACAGAGCCATCTCCCCAGCCCCATACACCTCGTTTTTATACTCCTCTGCTGGATGGCCAAGATAAAAGAAAGCAAGACCTGTACAACAAGAAAGACAACTTTCGTATCTGACAAGATCAGTCAAATCCCCTCAAGATTTACCGTGAAACCCTGTACAGCAGTTTGTAGATCCTTTGTCAGTGTCAGCTATGTGGATGAGTCACAGCCATTGCTTAACCAATTTGCTCTCTGTGAAAGCCTGAAAGACTGTTTTCTCTCCAGGTGACTCTCCTTAGGCACATTCTACATCATCAATCACTTTCCTCTGTGGCCCCATAATCTCCTTGATCAGAAAATTTGGGACACAACTGAGTTACAGGATGTTACAGTACAGTTTCTCCTATGTCCTGAGTTCTCACTGACCTTGAAAGACTAGGGCCAAAATGTTGACTGTCCTTGTAGCCCTTCTTTTTCTCTAATTTTTGGTCTGCAAACTGAAGTTGTTAACTCTCCAGAAGAGAAGCTTAATGATATTATTACCCTATAACACAGGCAGTTGAGCTTAACCTATCTAAATACCAAACATCTTAGACATAACATGGAACAGGTATTTTCCATCAAGTATTGATATGTTAAACTTTAAATCCCTAAAGAATGTGAAAAAAAAAAAACAAAAACAATTTTAAAAATAGGAACAACTACATATTTTTACACAGAAATTTAGAAATCTAACCATATACAGCATTGTAGCAGGATGGTCCTAGGACATTTCTTTTCTTGTCTGTTTTCATTTATTACCCCCCCCCTTTTTTTTTGAAACAAAATTTACTCAAGAGACAGTACAGCAGTAATTGGTATGACATGACAAGCAGTACATATTTAGAAGACCAGAATGACAGGCATTCCAAGCATGACTCTGTGTAAACATTGCTATCTTCAGTGCAGTTGCTTAGCTAAAAGGTGTCAGCATATATAGTTAGTCAGGGTGAGAATCCTACCAATTAACTGCTAGTTTCAAAAACCTGCTGAAGATTCTCAAGATCATTGCCTTAACCATCTTGTGCATATAAATGTATGGTTTTGCACCTGTCATGTTTCCTAGCTCTTCTCCTTGCCTGTTCTTCATTGTTTAATCCTTAAGTTCTTGCTTCCCTTTTAATTGTATTATACCTTTCTATTTTTACTTCTTCTTTTGAGTTCTTACACTAGGGAGACTATACAGTATTTACACATGTGGGTCTGGTTTATTTCACTTATGAGTATAGTTCAAGTGGCATCCACTTAAATATAAAGGCTTCTAGTTCATCATTCTTTATAGCTGAGTAATACTCCATTGTATCAAAATACCACATCTTTTTCATCCATTCCACATGTGAAAATTCCCAGTAGGGCGATAGTTGGTTTGAATGGGATTTCCAGTCCTACTTTTTCAGGAGTCTCCACACTGATTTCTATAATGGTTGCACTAGTCTATATTCCCATCAGCAGTGGAAAAGGGTTCCCTTTTCCCCACAGCCTCTCCAACATTTGTTGTTGGTTGATTTCTTTATGATAGCCATTCTTTCTGGAGTGAGATGGTATCTCACTGTTGTTTTAATTTGCATTTCACGGATGGCTAGTGATGTGGAGCATTTTTTCATATATTTATTTGCTTCTTTAATTGCATCCTCTATAAGTGTGTGTTCATCTCGGATGCCCATTCCGGACTGGGTCTTTAAATTTTGAGGCCCGAATTTTTTTAGTTCTTTATGAATTCTAGAGAATAGACCTTTGAGTGCTTATTAGTTAAGATTTTTTCCCAATTTGTGGGTTGTCTTTTCACTTCGTTGGTAATTTCTTTTGATGTGCCAAAACTTCTCAATAAGAGGCGGTCCCAGTTGTTAATTCTTTCAAGTATTACCCGTGCGATTTGATTTTTGTTCATGAACTCTTTGTCTACCTCTATGTCTTCAAGAGTTCCTCCTACTTTCCCAATCTGTTTCTTGCAATTGGTGAATTGAAACCATTTACAGTGATGGTTACAACCAATATGTCTTGTTTTATCCTTGCCACATACTTTTCCTATTGTTGGTTCCCTTTCTTTCTCCTCTCTTTGCTTGCTTTGCCTGGTTGATTTATTCTATTGGGGTTCATGGCATTATTATTAGTCTTCATGATCCCTTTCTAGAATGTCCTTCAGAACATTTTTGAGTGCAGGTTTCATGGTCATGAATTTCAGTTGTTCTTTGCTATCAATCAAACTTCAACCCAGATTGATGTAACATGGTGAAATAAGATACATCAATCTGGGTTGAAGTTTATTTTCTTTTAAGGTTTGAAATATTTCACTCCAAACTTTCCTTGGACTGAAGTTTGTTCTGTGATGAGAAGTCTGCTGTGAAATGATGGGCTTTCCTTTATAGGTTGCTTCTTTTCTGTAACAAATTGTAATATTCTGTTCCTGTGCTGAATTTCTGGAATCTTGACTATGATGTGCCTGGATTTCGATTTTTTTGATCATGGCTAAATGGAGTTCTATATGCCTCACTTTTCTGTAAGTCAAACTCCATTTCCATACTTGGAAAGTTTTCTGCCATTACTTCTGTGAATAGGTCCTTTTTAATGTCATTTGTATCATCTCCTTGTTTATTGCATTGACTTTGATCAATCTCATGTTATTGTTTGCATCATCTGGACTGATGTTTTTGTGATCCTTTGCTATTTTTTAAGAGATCCGTCTTTTCATGATACCTAAATGGTATGCTTATGATATATAATGTTTATACTTCTAGTTCATTAGGTTTCTTACATGGCATATCTTCATTCTATTTATCACTCCCCCCTCCAATTCTATTGGACCCCTTCTCATTTGCAAGAGAGCTATCCACTTTGTCTTCTTCTATCCATCCTTTATGGTGCTCTTGACCCTTTGCCTTACTTAAGAGATAGGTACTATATAGTATTTAAGCTTGTGTGTTTGATTTACTTCAGTCAACATTGTATTTCTCAGTTGTATCCTTTTTCCTACAAATCTCTTTGTATAAAGAAAAAGTAAATTAAAAGAAAAATAATATACCACCACCACGATTACATTTGTGGTATAGAAGCAAAAATAAATAAACCAAGACAAAAAATTTAAATGTATGCTGAGTGAAGAAATGTAGAGCAGAGACAGCTGGTGTGCTGTGTACATCCTTATGGTCCCACAGGTCCAATGCATGTTGCCAACTTATTAAGGCAAGCATCTATAACTTTGCCTAAGCACTATGTTTCTACCATACAACATCAAGCACCAGGGAGTTAGTAAAAAGGAACTCAAAATGAGTACTAGCTGTAGGTTGGCTGATAATCATACCAACTTCCTCACTCTCCTAATATTAAACTACAACACTTTCCAGAGGTCTCCAATAGCACTATGCCAGCTGTCTAGTACTGTTTATTTATGTACTTTGTATTATTTTCCTTTCCTTCCCAGTTTCAATTTCCCACTCTTTAATGTATGCCTCTTGAGACAGCCAAGAAACCATCTGCACTCCACTCTTTGTCTCAAGGTCCCCTTTGGAGAAACCCAAGCTAAGACACACAGTCTAAATTAAAAGGGGAAAGAGTCTAAATGTGTCCACTGCATTAGTGCAATCCTGAGAAATTTAATACTTTTCTTTTTAATTTTTATTTATAAATGACATTGCATATACTATGTTTCAAGTTAGTGAAACAAAATTGATCCTAAAACATATGACTTCTCATGTCTGTACTAGATTTTTTTTTCCTGTATTTTAGGGAAGGGTTTACAGGATGTTCAGGGTCTTCCTACTAGAACAGATTCATAGTGATCCACCTGTTTAAGGCGTCCCAAGAGCTGGGATAACAGGTATGAGCCACCATGCCCAGTTTCCATTGCCATCTCAGCACGCCCCGGGGCACAGCCGGACTATGGATTGAGCCCCCAGCCCCTGCTTGTAGGGGCTTTAGTCCACTGAGCTTCTTGGCCAGCCCCTCATGTCTGTATTGCATTCATCTGCACATCCACCACCATATTCCTTTTCTAAATTCAAACAAATATTTCAAGACAATTTCACCAGCACAAAGCTGAAATTATAGTTTGATGAATGTAGGTTACAAAAGCTAAGGACAATATACATTCATTTAAGTCTTTTTTTTTTTTTTTAGGTCACCTAAAGAAAATAATTTACTTAAATAAAAATTAATATAAAAATGCAATGCTATAGAAAAATACAGAATTATGG
The DNA here is from genome assembly GCF_000260255.1 of Octodon degus. Lineage (NCBI taxonomy): Eukaryota > Metazoa > Chordata > Mammalia > Rodentia > Octodontidae > Octodon > Octodon degus. Next base: position 6,205,093 of record NW_004524641.1, on the reverse strand, counting down.
CAAGTAAAGCCAAAGTGCCCACCTACTCACTCTTATATTCTTTTCTTTTCCCAAATAACTTTATATTTACACAATGCTTTCATTGCACTTATGAAAATAAAACTATAATTTTCACATTAATTGCATTCTGCTATAAATACTGTCACTTGCTTTAAGCAAAAGAAGTTATTTCTTCCACACACAAAACACAAATGCAACCATCTTCTCTAAAATCATAGAACAAATTAAGTTCATGAACCAAGGTACCACTGTACTTAAAAAAATCAATTAACATTTAAATATATTTCTCTGGCTAACACTGGTTTCTTGCCTCACTGTCATGCTGTTTTATTATTAGGCAATTTGGAGTAAAAATTTTAACTAAGATATCTCCACTTCCAAAAATCTCTTTCTAAAGGCAACAAAAAAGATACTAAGAAAATAATAAACAGGTGTAAATATAGGCAATATCTTAGCAATCAAAGTAAACAATGTAATAGACAATGAGGCATTACCAATGAAAACGGGAAGCTCCAGGTGGAAAGATTTAAACCACTTCCATCACTTCAACACTAGGGAAGACAGCTGTTCTGAAGCAGTTACCCTCAGAGTCTAGCTTCCTTAGGAAGACTAATGAGTGTACTAGCACAGGTTCTGATAAGCAAAGTCATTCACACACGTAGTCCCAATCAAGAGTAAAGACTGAGGACTCTCAGTGAATGACAAAAAAAATGGAATGGTGTAGTAAACAGACCTGAGGCCAGAGATTGCTCATCCTATCCTCCCCTTCTCATCTTTTATTTCTCAAAAGGGTTGGTACCCATTGTTGCCCTAGGCCAATTTTACCTGGGGCCATGCCAATCCTCAGGAAATAACTAAAATGATACAGTTTTGATTTATTGTAGGGTGGAGCTTCATGGGAATAGATAAAAGGACTGTTTGGTATTGGAATAGACTTTCCACATGTGGACAAAAAGTCATGTTGGATGCTACCTCAACACGGTAATGACTATGGGGGGAAAAAAGAGACTAAAAAGTGGACTGCTAACTGAAATATGAAAGGTAAATCAATAAAGCTTTTAGGAGATAAAAAAAGATCATCGTAATGGTCTTAAGGTAGGGAAGATTTCTTTTTTTTAAAAAAAAAAATCTTATTTATTCATTCAGTACTTGTAACTTGCACAAATTAATGAAAACAAGGCACTAATCCAGTAAAACAAGGGGGACTGGGGAAATGGCTCAGAGGAATAAGTGCTTCCCTGGCAAGTGCAAGGGCCTGAGTTCAATCCCCGAATCTGCCAGAAAAAAGAAAAAGATTACTAGGATTTTAGGACCAGGGAGATGGCTCAGTAGAATAAGCACTTGCCTGGCAAGTGCAAGGGCCTGAGTTCAATCCCTGGTTCCGTAAAAAAAAAAAAAAGTAAGGTGTCAGTAAAACAAGGGGTAAAAATAAAGATATTAGAACAAGCACGTCACCATTGGGAAAAATACCTAAGGGCCAATACATATTCTTAAAAAAACTCAATGTTAAATAGTTAGGGAGTTGCAGATTGGAATTACAAGTGGCACTACCCAGCTACTAAATTCTAAGAATGAAAAAGTACAACAATACCAAATGTTGACAGTAGGAAAAACTTGCATATACCAGGAAAAATGTTAGAGGGACAAGTTGACATATACATATTCTATTGACTTCTAGACACATACTCTAACGCTAATCTTCTGTGTGCCAGAATGTAATGGAATGTTTAACAAAATATTTTAGAATTTTAGAAAATGGTTAGAAATGAGAAGAAAATGTTACAAAACCTAACTGCAGTGGCTTTAATTAATTCATTAACTAATTATATGTTGCTGGCAATGGAATCCAGGGCCTTGCATATCTAGGCATGTGCTCTACTGCTAAGCTACATACCCAACCCTAGATGTACATTTTATATTCACACTTCAAATTCCCTTGTCCATCCTAAAATTTGTGCAATTTCCTCAAAGAAATTCTTCTCCATTCTCCATTCTATTTGGCTAGGAAATAATAATGATGTCATGAGAATTAAAACAACTTGGAGTTGCTTAATATCATTAAGAAAATCAGCAGAACACAGGTCTCCCTACCCTAAGTGCAAGTGTTTCTGGTTCCTATTTACTGAGTGTTCATAAATTAAGAGATTGATTCTGAAATTGATTTCTTTCATGTTTGTTTGTTTATTTCTGGTATTAAGCATTGCACCTATGGCACTGCGCATGCTAGGTAAGCATTTTACCACTAATCTACCTCCTCAATCCTTTTGATTTAGAGACAGGATCTCATTAATATCCCAGGCTGACCTTGAACCGGCACCCTCCTGCATTATCTTACAATAGCTGGGATTGTAGGTGTGCACCACCAGCATAGTTTTCCAAGTTTATTAAAAATAATGAAGAGGGAAAATGAGACATAATTCCAAAAATTAAAAACAAATGTATGTATTAAAAATTAATACATAAAAATTAGAAAAATCTTTGCTATAACAAAGATACATAAAAAGCAAGAACAGTTTGAGAATGGTGTTAATAAGAAAATGTACAGTTATGGCACATTTTTTAATGCAAAAGGCAATTCAATCATATTTAAACTAAAAACTTCAAAATGTTAAAACATATTATAATGTTAATTCACTAATAATGTGGTAGAAAATATATTTGAACAGTAAGGATAGTGATGTTTTCATTTCATAAAAGGAAAAAATTATTCTTCTCCCTTAAGAGTATACCCATTCAGTCAATTCCTGAGGATCAATGTTTTTTTTTTTTTTTTGGATCAATGCTTTATGCAAATCATTAATTCAAATCCATCAAATTCCCATAAGTTTTTTATCATGAAACCACACTTTTATTTTTTTTGTGGTACCAGGGATTGAACTCAGGACCCTGTGCTTGCCAGGCAAGCACTTATTCTACTAAGCTATCTCCCCGGCCCAAACCACACTTTATTAAGCACTAAAACTCAAAGATCTACATCATAACTATATAAGCACTGACTGTTACTGTGGCTTACTAGGAACACCTTAAATAGCCTATCATCATGACCCTTGCTTGCCCAAAGAGTAAATTTTTCAGATAACTCAAGTTGAAATATCACTTGCATTGTAAAATTCTCTAACCATAATCAGACAATTGTATTATTTTAAGTTTTTAAATAAAAAAAATTAACTCTTTAAGTATCTAAAACAGCTGTAAATTTTTACTTACATATTCAGGTTTTAGTTTTTTATCTCCTCCTCTCACAGCCACTTTTTCTAGTTTATCTATAATGGGCCCAATCATTTCCTCATCTTTAAGCTGAAGCTCTTCATGAATTATTTCTATATCTCGAATGGGATCTACACTTCCTTCAACATGGGTGATATCATCATCTTCAAAAGCACCTAAGATAAATTAAAAAGGAAGCAATTTAATAAAAGATAATACAGATCATTATGATTAAAGATTTCCAGAAGGTGAACAAATAGCTACCATGAATAAATTATTCTGAATTCTATGCAACTAGGATATAGTGGTCCTTTTTTCCCCCCTTAGTAAAATTTAGGACATTAGCAACAAAACAGCAGTTCAAGAGTCTCAACATTTCAAAAACTGAGTGTAATAAAATTATGATCTTTGCAGCAAGAAAAACAACAACGTTCCAGAACTACTGGCATTTCCAAGTTCAATAGTACATTAAAAGACACTGAATTCCAGGCATGAGAGTCTGAAGTTCTAAACTGCACTATTAGGGTTTCCAAGGGAAACCAGATTTGGGGAGGCGGGGGTTGAAATCATCTGGCAGACCTCTTCCCTGCTTCAATCTACTTTATCACTGTGGCTCTGACGGTGATTAGATAATGAACCACTCAGACACACAATTTACACAGCAGCTAATTTCATCGGCCTGATTTGAGGGTATGGTTTTTAGGGGGCTATCAAAGAAGCAGATGAAGGTGCATTTGTCATATATGAGTGACAACCATTCACACTATCTGAACAAAATGGTGCTGGCCCTTATTAGAAACACATGCTATTACCACATATTTAAAGTGCAGTTGAAGCCATAATTTCAAATTGCCAACTGGAAACATAAGGGTAAAACAACCAGATATTACTGAAGCATGTGTACTGACTTTATGCCCTTTTGAAGACATAATGTGGCAACATAATTCAACTGGGATTTACTCAAATTACCAAGAACAGTATTACTAAAAATGAACAAAAACTAAGGAATATCATAAGTAAAAAGCAATGAATGATATAGAAAGAAAATAAACACACTTATGAGCAAATGAATTTCATTAAAATTAACAATTAAACTTTGTATATCTTTTATAACATAAGAGCATTAATGATTTTGGACAGAGGTGTCACAGAAATTATGAGACTTTGGTAAGATAGTGAATACAACTCATTTTTGATACCAAAGATGAAAACATTCTTGTTACATGTTACAAAGAATTTTAAAATATAATTTTCCACAACTAAAAACACTCTGCATCTTAATACAGGTTATTCAGTAATAATAAAGAACATAATATAAATACATGATCACAATTTTTTTCATGATCACAATTAAGACCTAAATTAAAATGTCCAGAAGGTGAACAAATATCTACTATGAATATATCATTCTGAATCCTATGCAAGTAGGCTATAGAGGTCTACTATATTTCACTAATAAACACAACAGATGGGTAAGTCTGCCTCCTGGGAAGCATAGTATTATTTACTTCTTGTTAGGATTTGAGGTATCTTATACAAATGCCATAGTAATATAGGAAAATAAAAACAAAAGCATCTTAGAAGTCAGAGCAACACAAATAATGAAGTTATAGGGAAAAAACTAAGTTTTCTATGACTTTTAATATGAAAAATATCCTATGTAGTTATAGGGGTCAATGATGCAGTATCAACAACATCTATACAGTAAACATTTTTAGCAAGGTTTAAATGGCAATTTCTATATGTATAGATAGATAAGATACAGATAGATATAGACCGATCTATATATCTGCATATACAAAATATTTAGGTTAGATATACAGCAACTTTCTCTTAATTCAATGAACAGAAAGATTTGTACTATAGTGTTTGGACAAGATATCATGTCTGTACCTTGTACTATGAATAACTACTACGAAGACAATATGTAATGTATTAATTATTGTAATTGTCTCACTAACCTGTTTTGAAACTCTCACTGCTGTTTCTCAATAAAAATAAAAATAAAATAAAAAATAAAAGACTGTACTATGGCAAACCAGCACACCAAAAAAAAATGGCAATTTCTCAGCTATAAAACTAACTTTTTTGGGGGGTTACTGGGGCTTAAACTCAGGCCCTTGAGCTTGCAATGCAGGCACTTATATCACTGAGCTATTTTAACCAAGCTGATAAGACAGAAATTTAGTAAAGTCAATTCTTTTGGAATCACAGGAACTATGTTTATTTAAACTTCTTTATTAGCTTTGTCTCAAAAACCATTTATGATGAACATTCATTGTTTTTTACAACTGTTTCACATTGTTAGGCAGATGTTTATGCCTTATCTCCCCAGCCCCAAATTCACATTGTTTATATAAGCCTTTCCTTCCCTTTCCTCCTCTCCACCTCCTCCCCTTCTTCAGACCTGGAGATTAAATACAGAGGCTGCTGAGCTCCATTCCCATTACTAAATTGCCCAATGTGGCCTCAAACTTTTGATCCTTCCGCTGCAATCTCCATAGCTGGGATTACAGGTGTGCACCACTACACCAAGCACAAGCCATTTTTTCTTCAATACAAGCTTAGTTTTCTGAAAATTATGCATACATTTTTGTTAAAATTTTGGTTTTGCAGTAACTAGCCATAAGAAGAAAACCATCATTACCAGAAATATTATTTGTGCCTAATGTCGTAAAAGTTTCTTTTTCAAATTTTTATAAAGTAGGTTTGTGGATTTCATGACAATGATTTTTTAATTTAAAAAGTTTTTATTCAATCCCCAGTACCACAAAAATAATTAACACTAATAAAATAATATAAATAAGTTCTTATTTGTATATAATGATTACATTTATCATGACAAAGTAGTACATGTACACATCTTAATTCTTTTTCCATTCCTTGGCCCTCCCATCCCTCCCTGTTCCTTCCATTTGCAAAAACTCTGCTTGCATTTTTTTTTTCTTCCAATTCTTCCTTTTTGGATCCTCTTTCTCTCCCCTTCCTCTATCTCCCATTTCCCTTCTCATTTGAAAAAAGATCTCCCTACTTCCTATTATCTTTCTTTTATTTTGCTCTTTATCTGTATCACAAAGATTCCTTACCCAGCAATCCTACCATGTTTCCTTTCACAACAGAATGTGTGCTTTTTGAAACTTAATTTCTCTCAAATTTCCTATGCTTTTTCCTTCTCTCCTACTTTGTAGCAAATAATCTACCCTTTTTCACTTCACCAGGAAAATGAATGTATCTGTAGAGAACTAAATCTTTTTTAATTTTACTCAGCCATTGCTTCTTCTCAACAGTAAAATGGAAAACATCATCTACTACTCCTGGTCAATCTACTGCCTCTGTTCTGGAGCCTGAGAACTCAATCTACGTGCCTATCACATCTATATTTGTATTACCTCCATTTCTATATTAATATTAGTATTAGCCCATCAAAATTTGGATAGACTTATGACTGCATTAAATCCATTATATTAGTCACCCCTAAATATTAATTTCCACCTCAGTTACTGCTTTCTTTCCTCCAATTCAGAGGTAAACTTTTGTCTATGGCCATACCACCCTGAACATCAACACCCGATCTCATCAGAGCTAAACCTTTAGCAAGAGTTGTCTACACCAGCTTTCTCCAATTATTTACCTACTAGAACTCAACCCAGCTCAGTCTGGCACATGCTTCCACTACGTTAACAGAAATTTTTCTTAAAGGACCCTACAGCCACTTTTTAGAAAGGAGTGACTGTTCAGTAGCTGCAGAGCTCTGAAGTCTCTTTCACTGCAGGTTTCTAACTACATTCTCTTATCTTCTATTTTTCTCTAGTCATTTATTCTCAGATCGCCTGCCTTCCTTCCAACAGTGCTGGGACGCAAACTCCAGGACCTCACTAGTGTTCTGAAAGCACTCTACCACTAATGTACACTCTCAGTCCCTAAGACAATCCTTTTCTTGCTGAACTCTCTTATAAATGTTGATGTCTCTCTTAGATTGCTTATCTTTCCTTTACCCTCCCAGTGATAGAATCTCCAGCCCAGAACAGTACAGAGTGGTTCTGGTGTATTTTGAGACAGCATCAAATAAAATGAACCCCAAAATATCAGTTATATAAACCATTTCTAATCACAATTTATTTACTAAATGAATAAATGCAAATATCAATGCTTGTATCAACGTTGTGGATTTTACAATTTACATAACCTACTTTGTAGAGCTCATTTACTTTGTAACATCTGTGCTCCTTTATGCCACTGGATATTCTGCAGCAGATTTATTGCTTAGTATAATGTGGTAGAAATGACAAAGTGGTTATTCTCAGTAATTATAAGTGACTTAAGACTGATCAATTTATTCATCATTCAAAGCCTACCTTATTCAATAAAGACTTGAGTACAAAAAATAAATATATACTTTATTTAGACAATAAATCTAACTGTGAAAGACTTCAGAAATAAAAATCTACTTTGGAAATTCAGGACTTTTGAGAACTGCTTTGCTATACTAACTACATCTTACATTTTCACTGTATTCAGTTTTCACAAGTAAAAATCTTTAGCTAGCTACTAGTAGTGAATTTTAAAACATCTAATGTACTGAAGAGGGACCTGCCCTTTAGCTCAGTTCTTTAAGTGGCTGCTTCAACAAAGCAGTCAGGCTCAGGTTGCTGTGGTTCGATCCCCACAACTCAAGCCAGCCAAAGTGCCCTGCAGGCATTCAGACCAAAAAAAAAAAAAAAAATCCTTCTGATGTATTGAAGAGTACAAGCTTCAGAGCAACACATTTATTTTATTTTTACTTATTTTTTTTTAATTTTATTTTTTTAGTGCATGTAATACATGGTCATATTCATCATACGGAATTTCTTTAAACCTGTACATAATATATCTCCCTTTCCTATTCCTTTCCCCTCCTTGATTTTTTGAGATAGACCCTTGTTATGTAGCCCAGGTGAGCCTTAAATTCACAGCTATCCTTGAGTCAACTTCCCAAATCCTGGGATTAAAGATGTGCATTACCAGGCCCAGCCACAGCAATACTTTATATACCATCTGCATGGAAAGCTTGATATCCCATATAGCATGTCTAGAGTCTTTGTAATATATGAAGATATGTCCAATTCTATGGAATACAAGATGGACTTACATTTTTTCCGTACTATACCACTTAAAAATGTACAGATAAAGAATTCTTTGTTATAGAATCTGCTACCCTCTCAACATGTTTAGAAACCACCTTTATTGAATAAAGTAGGCATTTATGTATGCCTCGCTACACAAAAGATCCTCAATTGGGAAAAAAGCTCCCTTGTTTATGTAAGTCTTACAACTATGAGAACCAAAAGCAAATCAGTAAGATTTTGGTCTTTTTTGGAGATAAGGTATTGCTATGTGGTCTAGGTCTTGAACTTACGATCCTCCTGTCTGAGCCTCTCCAGTGTTGGGATTACTAGTATGTGCTAGTACACTCAGCTGGATTTGGTCTTAGTAACCGTACTATCTAGTTGGTAAAAACAAACTAGCATATTAAAAGGGAAAAAACACTAACAAGAACCTTAAATATAATAAAAAAAACAAGACCTTTAAAAATAAAAACAGGTAAGTAAAGAAGCTTTAAGTACATGACAAGTAATGGAAAAACATCAGATAAATAAAAGGATAAAATAAAAGTTTAATGGAAAGCTGACATAGTGAAAAACTGCATGGAAGAGAAGATAAACATTTATGATAACCTATATAGGTGGAGAAGTTAGGGAGTTCAAATGTTAAGGTTAAGCCTAGATTTCATTTGGTAGTTAACAGAGCTATCAATGGTTCTTATAATAAATAGTAAGTGGAAATTAGTATTTAAAATACTAACCAGAAGTAAAGAACCAGCTAAAAGGAAACTGCTACACTCCAAATATGATGAGAAGCATGCTAGGATATTGAAGGAGTTACTGAAGGATGAATAGTTCATGGTTTTCTATATCACCACCACCACCACCACCATCATCAACAGCAGCAGCATCTTAAATGAGTTGGATCTTGTTATGCTGTCCAATTGATTTTTTTTCATAATTTTATTGAGAAACAAATAGCAATGAGACAGTTTCAAATCAAATTGGTAGGACAGTTTCAATAATTAACACATTGCATACATTCTTCCTAGTGGTTAATTGCTATACAAGATGAGGACACGATATCCTATTTACAAACACCGTTAGAACAAATCCCTCTATTCATTAAGTGAACGTAACTATATATCTATCCTAACCACTTTGAACACACAGATACAAAATGGACATTCATCTGTATCCCCCTTTTTTGTTAAGTTCCGTTATTTGAATATTATAGGTATGTAAACTCAGCAAAATATTCTAAAAGAGTCAGTTCAAGTGACCAACCCCCGCCTTAGTCTCCTGAGTATACTTACTGTGCCCAGCTGCTTATTATTATTTAAAGTGGAGGGAACTGAAAGGGGGTACTGTTCATTTTGCACTGCTGGGGACTGAACCCAGATCTCATGCATGTTCTCAAACATGCACTGGAAAATGAATTAACATCTAAATTTCAATTATAAGCATTAGAAACTGCAAGCTACTATTTTTCCATGAATGACAGGACAAATATTCATTCTTGCCTGGGGAAGGAAAAGTGGCTTAAGGGAGCAGGGATAAACTATTTATTGCCTCCAAATGATCTGATTTCAAGGTGTAGTTTAAGCCACAGTTTACAGTTGCACTTCAAAACTTTATATTTATTTATTTAGTATTTGGCATAGGGTCTACAGGGTATCACTACACAGATCAGAATCATAGTGATCCTCCTGTTTTCAGCCTCCCAAATGCTGAGATTACAGGCGGGTGCCACCACACCCAGTCTCAGTCACTGTCTCAGCATGCCCAAGGGGATGGGGGCGGGGCCGGCACCCCTGCCACTGTGCTCTGCCTAAGCGGGCTCTTTAGTCCACTGAGCTATCTGGCCAGTCTAAAACTTTAGTTTTAACAAAGCTAAAGTTTCTTCCTATTTTGACAATTACATATATGTGCAGTTTTAAGTACTTTTCTTAAGTTGTAAGCAGGAGAAGAGCATTTTAATTATAGCTACATAAAAAATCAATTTGCTTTTTTAAATGACAACAGAACAATGCAAATTTTGGAATACATAAAAAAAAATAAATCATTCTGCTAATCAAAGCCTGTTAAAAACAATGTAAGTCTCTAGTCTTGAAAGTATGAAGTAATTGAAGAGAGCTATATCAAATTTCAATTACTCTAAGTGGACAGACATATTTTTCAGTCTGTGAAAAACAAAAATATTATGGAGATAATTAGTCTAGTCAGGAAAACTGTCAATTTCCTGATACAAAAGCATAAAATGAATAATATTACTAGACTTTATGGACTGTACTTACTTATAATAACCAATCAATCAAAAGTAGTTTTTAAAGTCTTCAACCTTCATTTTCTTTGCTGCAGAAACTATAATCTGAAATAAAGCCATGGCTCTAAAATAATTCAGTCTATGCTACAGGCTAATTATATTATACTAAAATAGAAAGTTAGAACTATAAGTAATCAACAGAATTTGCTGTTGATTTGTTTCTGCCTTTTCTCATTTAAAACTAAATCTAAGCCAAAAGGGAAGAAAACTACCATCTCTTTAGACATGCAGACATTGATCTAGCTTTTCAAAAATCTTAGTCATATACATGTGGCTGATTTTGAGGGGCCAATCTAAAATTAAAGAAATTATAAACTATTCAAGTATAACTTTTGCACAAGGTAGCTGACTTATATAGAAACAATCAGGAAATGCTGTAAGTAAAAATAATTCCCAATCTTGAGACACATGGATATTTACTATAGGAAGGAATAATAATATAGTAAAGGATATTTACTATAGGAAGGAACCATAAAGTGGTTAACCACGTTTCAAGAAACCTTAAAACTTTTTTTTTTTGGGGGGGTACTGGGGATTGAACTCAGGCCCTTGAGCCTGCTAGACAAGTGCTTATCCTACTGAGCTGTCTGCCTGGCCCCTAAAACTCTTCATTATTTTCTCCCACTGATAACTGGTTTAAATTTTTAAAAACACAACTTTTAAACCAGAAATCAAAAATAAAATACTGGGTAGCAAGGTTGAGATGGGGGCAGGGGAGAAGCAGGCATAAAGACAAGAAAAATGTAGGAGAAAGCAAAACAGTCTTTTGATTATGACTGACACTCAACTGGAAAAAAGCAACAGATTACAATATTATATAATTCTTTTAGATATACAAAACACTTGAAAATTCTGCTTAACAATTTTTGGTATTATATTACAGATAATTAGATATCTGTAACATTAAGGAATTCTTAAAGTTATGAATTATAACCCAGCGTCAACACTTGTGGCTAATTATATTCAACTGCTCAAGGACTTCACATTTTTAGTTGCTTAAATACTATCACTTTCCAAAGTAGGCAAAAAAAAAAAAAAAAAAAAAAAGCAGCTTAGTGAGAACTACCATTCATTTCAACAAGATTTTCACTTATACATTTTAAAGGTATAAATACATAATGCATTTTAAAGGTATAAAAGGCAAATTGAATCAGTAGTATTCAGAAGTTTTGAGATTCTGTTCTACTCCCAATAACTGTATCACTACACTTTCCTAACTTTTAAAACATCATGTAGTTTTCCAATAGTACAAAAAAAAAAAAAAAAAAAAAATCCCTATATAAACTGGCCTTGTTCTGCCTGCCAGCCTTGCAACCACCACTGTTCACACATCCTCAACTCAAACCACACTCTTGTACCCACTTCCTAAATTGTAAAAGTTCTTTATATAAAACCATTACTGGTTTTGTTGTTCACTCCCATTCTTGGACCTCAAAGGTATATATTCTTTTTTAAAAAAATAGTTTTACTGAGAAACAAATAGCAATGAGACAGTTTCAAAACCAATTACTACCACAGTTTCAATAATTAATACATTACACATTGTTGTCCTAGTGGTTATTCACTGTACAAGATGCAGACACGATATCCTGTCCATGAACATTATTAGAACAAATCTCTCTATTCATTGAATTAAAGAGAATGTAGCTGTATATCTATCCTATTTTGAGTATACAGATACAAAATGGTCGTCCATTTGTATCCCCCTTTTTTGGTTAGTTCTGTCAGAGAAGGGTATTCCATTGTCATTTAAATATTGTAGGTGTGTGAATTCAGCAAAATATTCTAATATAGTCCAGTAGTCCATAATAGTAGTGGGTTTTCCGTAAGACTGACAATGTCAGAAGTTGACTTGAGCCTTTTACAGCTCAGCACATTAATATGGCTTTATTTTTTATACTTTGTTTTTATACTTTTCTGCTGGATGGTTAAGACCAAGATAAAGCAAGACCTATATAACAAGAATGCAACTTTTGTATCTGATAAGGTCAGTCAAATCCCCTCAGGATTTATCTTGAAACCCTATACTACAGTTGTAGATCTCAAAGGTATATATTCTTTCTTCCTATTCTAAATTTCATCCATTCTTAAAATGCACAGATTAAGTTCCCCTCATAAAAAAGACAATTCTGGAGCAATCTGGATCTAAAACATCTCCACAATCCTTAGTTTGTACAAGAGTTGTACAGACACCTTTGGAATAAAGTACAATAAAAATGATGGCTAAATTATGGAAGAAAAAAAAAACGATGGCTAAATATATTACCCTAAATATGACTTCTGGGTTAAATGTTCTCCTAATTATGCATTCTGAGAAAATCCATTTTCATACTTTTTCCACAGTAATATTATAAGGAGGAAAAAACAGAGAAACTAACAAAAATTAGAATTTTCTATTACTAGCAATGAATACAGGAGTCATGTGAAGGCCCTGCCATTTAAGAAAGAGACTAAACATCAAATCAGAGCTTTAACATTTCTAATGTTAAATTAGAAAATCCCATAATATCCCACTATCAATCAAAACTCAATGCTTCATTTTTTATCTTTCACTTTTGCCTTTCAAAAAGTTACATGCAATATCTTTCCGTCTTAATCGTCACTGGAGTGATTTCACAATGAAGCCTTTCTGACCACACCTTCTGTTTGAACTACTACAGTAATCTTTCTATTCTACTCATATGACTTGCAGCATATACATCAAATGTTACAACAAGTGATTATACTCCTAGTTACCTAAACTCAACAATTATGTCTTACATCTTGCTCTAGTGCCTCGGTCTGAGCTAATACACAATTGAGTATAAGGAAAAGTAATGAATAATGGACTCTGAATGAATGAATGAATGAATGAATGTTTGAAATACATATTAGCACTCAGAAAAAGTTTTATTAAAAAACTTCTAGAAACCACGTACAGTTTCTACATGAAGCAAAGCATATAGCATGTAACAACAAGGAATAAATTTCACAAGATCCAGTAAGATATTCAGTGAGTATTTGAAAGAACCAGTGCTAAGCCTAACAATCACATAAATTAACTGAGAAGGAAAATGTACAACATACATAGACTACAGTAACAACTATTAAAAGTTTCTTGGGTTTGATCTCTTTACTTCTGAACTCAATTATTAGTAATGGATTTTTTTTAAGATTATAAAGTATTAATGTATGTAGATTTCCAAAGAAGTGGTCTTATGATCTGGCTCTTACTCATGTGCTTTTTTACATTTTCTTTACATGATTCTATTATGTATAAGATCTAATGGCTTGGAGAGACTAATGTCAGAAATACAGCAGTAGACTCTTCAGTTCTAGTCATAAAATGACATGAAAGTAGCCAAGTGGCTGTAAAAAGAACTAAAATTGGTATGTACATGTAACCAACTCCCCATAATGATTAATCATTATGTACTGCAAAAAAAAAAACCCATATAATAAAAACAAAATTAAAAAGAAAGTGGCTAACTATAAAAAGTACATAGTAGAATTTACAAAGACTTTCTTCTACTGTGGGGAGGAAAAATGAAATAAAATTTAGAAAAAATGAAATGTGGACAGTTAATTGGAAGTGTGTAAAAGTCAGCTGATATAAATGTTAAGAGATATATTTACCAAATATTTGTTGAAAGTTAAGCATAAAGATTTGAAAGGCACTAGTTATAAATTCTAGAAATATTGTTTTATAACTGCTAATTAATGGTGCAAGGATCTAGAAAGCAAATTTCAGAGATCAGAAAAGTCAGAAAGTCACTGAAGAGCAATAGCCATGACCTTATGCTGCCCATGGCGGTAGGTCTCGCAAAGGCCACAAAGTAACCAAGAACACATGGAAACCCAGGCACAACCATCATGATGCGCACCTCACCATGCATTCTGAGTCTCTGATGTAAGAAGCCTGGCTTTGCCCAGCATGAGCAGTATGTCAGGAATGTTCCAGATCCCCAAGAACAAACAGGCCCTCAACATATCAAGAAAAAGGAGAGACATACATCCATGCCAATAGGAAGAAAGAGGAGCTGAGCAATATCCTGTCTGTCATAAGGAAAGTAGCTGCCAAGAAATGCTGAGTTGCCTCTCCCCTCTGAAATAAAATAGAAACTTTACAGAAAAAAAGATTGAATAAGATTACTTTCTGCTTTCAAAGATATTTATAATCTAACAGAGGAGACAGATCAACATATAATAAATATATGGAAGTACATCCAGGATGAAGGAAAGTAAGTTGATGGAGGGCTGAGGGAATAGCTCAGTGGTCCAAGCGCCTGCCCCACAAGCACAAAGACTTGGGTTCAATCCCTGGTACCACATGCCATGCCAGCCCTGGAGCCCTGGGGTGCACCATGGTGGCAGCCACCGAAACTGGGCATGGTGGCACATACCTGTAATCACAGTGCTGGGGAGGCTGAGACAGGAGGATCACTGCAAGTCCAAACTGCACAATGAGACCCTGTATCAAATGAATGAATGATGGGGGAAAGCCTCAAGGCTTCACAGTGGAACACCAATGTTATGCAGATGCCTTTTAAAGTTTAGATTCACATTCATATAGAGACGATTTGATAGAAGTATAGATTAGTCTCATATTTAAGTGTATTGATGTTGTGAAGAGATAAAATATTGTCTCACTAGATTTTGAAACAGGTGCTTAAACACTTGAAAAATGTAAACATCTGACAGGTACTAATCAGTCAGTAAATGGCTGGCTATTAATTTTAAATAACTATGTCTTCTACTCACAGTATCAATGGATTCTCTTGCCTGATTGTCTAAGATATAGAAAGGGGAACAGAAGGAATGTAAAAGGGGGCATCCCCAAGAACATCTGGAATTAAGCTAGGAAGACCATGGTTCAAGCACATCCACATTACACAATGGGGATCTCATTCTTGGACCCAAATGAAAAGTACTGTGAAAGCAGATGTTTGAAAACCAGATAACATACTTTACAAAATAATTACACCCTTAAATAGAACAACCTATAGTTTTAAAATGAAAGCAGAAACATGGAAGCCAGGATAAGGCCTAGAGACAGTAAGGATGGTCAAGCGAGAACATCCTATGAAAGAACAGTAAGACAGGTCACTGACATCCACATTAGTCTTCCAACACAAATCATGCTAACTGGCCCAACAAAGTGGGTTCCAACTAAAAGACAATTTCTAGAGTATCTATGACAATCCTAAGTCATTGTGAGCCCACGAGAGCTAGCCATCATCAACAATCACCACCAGGTGGTGCCAAATCAAAGCCAGAACCAGGATAGATTTGGATGGGCCTAGACCTTGTGGCATCCACCCCTCTTTACCACCCTCCATTCCCCATTGGAACCAGCTGTGCAGACTCATCCATTATTTTAGTCTAGTAGGAAATAAGCAACCCCATATTTTATGCAACTAAAACTTGTGGACCCACATAGCACATCATAGCAGAGAAGGAGTGGTTACAGCATTGCATTCTATTAAGAGAAGGGCAGTACAACTAAGCTTATTACAAATGATTACATTTTAAAATATTTTTTGCTTTATGCCATTTCACTGGTATAAACTTAGGCGAGTCCTTAAAAATAATCAGAAAATCATCAATAAGGGTACAGTGAATACAAAGTTCTGGTATAATCAAGACTCCAAAGAGTTAAAGATGAATAAAATTTGTGCTTTATGGCTTTCTAACGTGGCTATCCTAATAGCCATTAACTTCACTGCATTATCTTCAACACAAACTGAAGAATATAGTATCTCAGACCCCTCTGAAAAAAGTTAACTCTTTTTGTCCACAGAACATAAAACAAAGAGACTACAGTAGTAAAGTAATCCAGACCTCACTATCCACACCATGCACAATTTTTTAAAAGGGAAATTTCTCTAAATTCTGTAGAATCACCTCAAATTTTCTAGTCAAAGACTTCAGGGCATTTCCATCCTACCACCCCCACTAAAAGATTTTTAGTACTGCTTATATGTTATACCTGTCAAGATCTGATGACTGTATGTTATGTATTCATCTGAACAGAACCACTACACTTAGTTACAGGCTATCATCAACCAATTCATTCTCTTGCTAAAATCAAGTCATCCAATTACTCCTTGACTAATCAAGGCTGTTTTGCCTTTTTCTTTTTTCAAAAGGTACTCAACAGCATAAACAGTTCACTTACAAGAAATGGAAAGGGGCTAATCAGCAGAATTATTGTTTTGCTGCTACAATTTGCAGTATTTAAATTTAGTTGCTGATTGGACTGAAAGTTTTATGATATAGCATATGAAACTAGTTTAATAAAACTGATGCTGTGTTGCTGAATTGTCTTGCCATGGCTATATGGGTTTACTTTGTAAGATAACTACTTTCTTTAAAATAAGGATAAAGGGCTGGTGAGATGGCTCAGTGGTCTAAAGCACCTACTTAGAACAAGCTTAGCAAGGCACAGGGACCGCAGTTCAATCCCCCAGCACCACATGCCAGCCAGCCCCGCCCCCTGGTGGGCTGAGCTGGCCACACACACACACACACACACACACACACAAATTTAAAATAAAATAAAATAAGGATAAAGGCAAGTTTAGCATACTTCTCCACATATACAGTTTTTATAAACAAAGGTACCCAAACTATTAAGTCATGAACCTTATTTTTAAAGTTAGCAACTACATGCACACTTACGCACATTTGTTATTTGTGCATAATCACTTGGATTTTTTACCTACAATTATTCTGATGTCTAAGAAAATAATGAGCTATATTTTAAATATACACTGCCCCTTGTGTAATAAACAGCAAACATTACACATTTTGTGGTGAAGGGGGAGGCAGATCTCACTAAGTAAGTAGTTCAGGCTGGCCTTCAACTTATGATCCTCTTGACTTAGCCTAACAAGGGCTAGGATTACTTAGGTGCACCACCGTGGCTGGTCTTTGAGTGTTATACTTTTAAAATGGGCAGTGTTACCATAATAAAAATTCCAGATACTCAGATTTTAAGTTATTAAGTTATTATCCATCAGAATTGCTATTCTTAATCTACATAAAATTTCACTGACCAGCCAAATAGCTCAGCAGATTAAAGCATCTGCAAGCAGGCTGGGGGGGGGGGGGTGTTTCAATCCCCTGGGCCTGCAGTGCCCCTGCCCCTGGGGCACACTGAGAAGGCAATTGAGACTGGGTGTGGTGCTGCACACCTGTAATCCCAGCTCTAGGCAGGCTGTAAACAGGTGGATCACTACAAATCTGATCTAGTAGTGAGACTCTGAACACCCTGTAGTCCCTTCCCTAAAATGAAAAAAAAAATCAGCAAGCCTAAGAGAATTACTAAAGCACTGAACTAAAAACCTTGAATTATTTTTATATTGTTTATATTTATTATAAATTATTTAAAGAAACGCTTATATATGAAATCTTGATGAACTCTTCAGAAAATTTTGAAGAGATGGAATGCAATCTTTATGATTTGCTTTATTACACAGATGCATTAACCAAAATGTCAATTTTGCTTTGTTGAAATAAAATTACTTTTTATAAAATTAGAAAATGCTGTTATATTAAAATTACTATTTTAGTTTTTTAAAATCTTAACCATAAGCAAATTCTTTATATATTAAAATGTTATACACAAACCATCAACCAGAATATGTATTATACAGAGGAGCACATCAGTGACAAATACAAATAGAGTTAAAACAATTTGAGTCTTTTATATATGTATACTTACAAATGATATTGCATATAAGTAATTACTAATAGATTTATATATTACATACTAAGACCTATCTAGAAACAAATTCTAGAATTATAAAACTATGTTTCCATTTTTCAGAAAAATCTTAATTTCACAAATACATTACCCAGGCATATAAATGCCAGTACACTTCAAATAAATACTATTATCTTAATAATTATTTTAAAAATTAATCTGGTTATGCTGAAATTCAATAAAAAATAAATTTAAAACAAAATAACAGAGCACTAATATTTGTTAATGATGAACATTTCTCAGAGTAGCAACACCTGCCAATATATTAAAAATAAGTAAAATCAACTACAAAAGTGATAAATCAAATGCCATAGTAGACTTGACTTCTCGAGACAGCATTTTCAGCAGTCTTTTGTGGCTTTGTTTGGAGCCATCGTCCTTTAAGTTTTGTCTTCATAAAGCCCTAACTAGTTGTAATCATTTGCAGCCTAATTGTGGACATTTATCTGCTTTTCTTATGCATAGAACATAGCTATTAAAGCTGAATGGTGATGGTGTGAAGTATAGGTTAAATTGGGTGAAATTAAAGCAAATTACTCCGGGATGTGGAAATCTGAAAATAGAAACCACCAATGATTTGCAACCCTCTTGATGATCAGCTTCACAGAACCCTAAACGACAAGAAAACTTACATATTTTAAAGTTAACTAGGTTTTTAAAAATAATATGTATAAATGTATTTTTAA
The DNA here is from genome assembly GCF_000260255.1 of Octodon degus. NCBI lineage: Eukaryota > Metazoa > Chordata > Mammalia > Rodentia > Octodontidae > Octodon > Octodon degus. The sequence goes on along the minus strand of NW_004524641.1, from coordinate 6,186,046 downwards.
CTACATGCAATGCTTAGTAGTGGTGTAAAGATTAACTCAGCTGCAATGTTAAAACGATCTCAGGTTTCTATTTCAAATAGTGTGATTCATTTTCAAAATAGGATTTCCTTTCCTTCATATGAATTTTTACTTATAAAAATACATCTGATATCAAATACAATAAACATAATATCATACTATTTGGCTAGCTAAGTTTTAACTTGAAAAAAAGTATTAATACAGGAAATAATATAAAACTAAATTACAGTAATAAAAGCAAATTAACACTGTAAATAGAAGCCATGTCTTGTCTTTTGTCAGTCCCCTCCTTCTGTCCTTCCTTTGCCCCTTTATCTCCTATCTCTGAAATCAGGAGCCCTTTTTATGTAGTTATCATTTCATATTATCGCAATTTGATTATATATGCTTATCTTATTTCTCTAGACTATAGACTCCTTGAAGAGTCTACTTATCTGTATACCATAAATCTTCATGTGACTAGCATAAAGAAATAATAAGAGGCCTAGTAATACATATAAAACATTAAAATATAAGAATTTTATTTTCACTTATCTAAAATCTTACAGCTTGGGGCCAGAGTGATGGCTCAGTAGAATAAGTGCCTCCCTGGCAAGTGCAAGGGTCTGAGTTCAATCTCCGGTTCCGTAAATAAATAAATAAATAAATAAATAAAATCTTACTGCTTGATTCACAAAGTTGGATAAAAACACAACCATTTCTACTGTGCATATTTTCTTAGACAACCAAGTAAAGTAGTATAAGTATTTTACATGGTCATGATTTAGACCAGCTTACTTTAAAGCAGAAAAAAAAATTCTTAGCCAAGAAATAAGTATCTTTCCTTTTATAGACAGCTATATAAAAAGTGTATTTAGTTATATGAAGAGAAACAAAATGGGACAGCCCATATCTTCAAGGAGTCTATAGTCTAGAGAAATAAGATAAGCATATATAATCAAATTGTGATAATATGAAATGATAACTACATGAAAAGGGCTCCTGATTTCAGAGATAGGAAATAAAGGGGTAAAGGAGGGGATTGACAAAAGACAAGACATGGCTGCTAAAGGTGAAACCTTTGGTAGAGGTAAGCAGACAAACGTAGGATGCAGAAAGTACATACATATTTTAAAGTTAACTATATTTTTTAAACATAGAATGCATTTTTATGAATGAATTTTGAAGGAATAAATCCATTTTTTCACCACATACAATGCTTTGTAGTGGTAGAAAGATTATTTAACTCAGCTGAAATGTTAAAACAGTATCATGTTTCTATTTCATGAACTAGAAAACACAGTAATGCTTTACCAAGAAGAACCTCAAGTATCAGGCAGACAACTGAATTACCAAAAAGACATAATATTTTACAAGAATCAGTAACAAAATCAAATGCAATGATTCTCAAGCCGTGATACACCCGATTACTCACAGGGTTTATCACAGTTACAGGTGATATGCCAGAGATGTAGTCCTCTGGAATATCAGCAATATCACTAGATGCAACATGTTCCTTTTTCCTTGCCTATGAAGGTACTGCTTCAGTTTTAATAAATGTATGTTTAATATTCATTATTATTATGTTTTATAGCTAGCACAATATAAAACACACCACAATATTTTGCTACTAGTTTCCATTTGTGAATATTTTAAACCATAGTAATAATATATACTTTAAAGGATATTAAGCTAGAAATTTAATAAAATGCATACAATTATCTTTTACTTTATGAAAAGTTGGCTCTGGAGGAAAAAGAGACTACACAGTGATTTTTTTTTTCCTTTTTTTTCTTTTTTTTTTTTTTTGGACCAGGGATTGAACTTGGGGCCTTGTGCTTGTCAGGAAGGCACTTACGCCACTGAGCTCTATTACTGGCCCTCCACATTAATTTTCAGAAAAAACTTCAGAGTGCAAAAAATTCCTAATCCTCTCCTTGAATCTGGAATATCAGGGTGTTACTTGGGAGTTGACATTTTAAACTAAACATGGAGCTGAAGCAGATTCATACTTATCAGAAAAGAGCACCAGTAACAATTTATTACTAAAATCAGTTAAGTTGTGGTAGAGAAAGAATAAAGCAAAAACAAAATAAACGTACTTCCAAAAGAGACTAACATACCTTGATGGTTTACAATAAGTAAAATAAATCATTATAATGCCAACTTAGAAAACTATGAAAATGGGCCAGGGAGGTAGCTCAGTAAAATAAGTACCTCCTTGGAAAGAGCAAGGGCCTGAGTTCGATCCCCGGTTCCACAAAAAAAAAAAAAAAAAAAAACTTTACGAAAATGGTATTTCTTAAAAAAAAATTGGGAGTACAGAGCTGTATTACCTAACAAAATAAAAAGTACTTTAAAAACAAAATTTTTAAAACACAGCATACAATACAGTCACCTTTCCCCCAAATAGTTAGCTTAGAATCTGCACTAGTTAATTTAGAGAAATAAGAGAGCCGGGGAGATAGTTCAGTAGAATAAGTGCTTGCCTGGCAAGTGCAAGGGTCTGAGTTCAATCCCTGGTTCTGCCAAAAAAAAAATCATCTATCTACACTAACAAAGATGATAGAAAGTAACCTTGATAGACTGAACTCCTAAAAAAAAAAAAAAAAAAAAAAAAAGGAGAAGTAAGAGACCAAAAGACAATTCCACTCTATGTTTAATGATAGGAAATGTATCCATTTCGTTAACAATAAATTTCTCCAAATATTTAGTTTCAGTTTTAGTTTTTTATATTTTTGCAAAACCAGGGATTGAACTCAGGCTCTTGCGCTTGCCAGTGAAGCACTGTTCCACTGAACCTTCTCCCCGGCCCCCTCCATATATTTAAGAAACATTTTTACTACAATTCTAGTCATGAAATTTCTTCAGACTCACTACTTCAACTCTCAACATGTGATGTTTTAAACTGGCTTTGTGAGATGTAACAAGAAAGATGGCATTTCCAGTCAAGAATTATAGTTTCTAAATTTTTTTTTAAAGTTTAGGTATTTTTCCTTTTTCCAAATAAACAGAATTACAAATCACAATGTTCAAGTTTGACGATGATATGTACAGATTTGTCCTTAATTCCTCAATATTCATCTGATTTCTCATCTAGCCACCCCCTCCCATTGGGTCTTACACTCATTTGCTCACAGTTTCTAGTCAAGAATTGGGTATGTGACCTAAACTGGTCCAAGTAGAGTAAATCATTTTTTAAAACAATTAGGACAAAGTCACTCCCAGATGTGAAAAATCATGTGGCCAAAGGGATGCTCAAAGACCTCAAAAACATTTTTGGATCATGAACACAACTAGCATTAAGATGAACCTTGTCAAGGCAGAGAGTACAAAAGCAAATAAATTAAGTCCTTAAGAGCAATTCTGGGTTAATGGATCAAGTACTGAAAGCATAGACTCTTTCTTTTTGGTATTCCAAGCTAATAGACTACCTTTTTTTTTTTTTTTTTTTTTTAAAGCCATTCTGAATAGGAACCTTATTGTAACTGTAAGTATACCAATTCATATATATTAAGCTTCCTTTTCCATAAAGGCAGTCACTAACACACTGATGAATCATTTACATTTTCCTTAATTCATTCCCAAATGCTGCATATTACATGTAGCACAAGTGAACTGAAAAAATGTAGTCTTATAATAATCAGCTATTCATTTAACCAATTTATTATATATTAAAGTATGATAATACATTAATACTAAAGATAAAATACTATATAATAAGATTACATTTTGGTGGCAAGTTGAGAACTACAATTTTCAAATATCCTTTTTTTTAAGGTTCAAAGCCTACTGCCTAGTTTACACACTATATAACGTGTGTACTGGTGTATAAATGTAATTAAGAAGTTATATTCCAGTTGCAATTATTAAGTAGCATAAAACTCCACAACAGGAATTCTGCTCTTGCTAAGAGCACAGTAGGATCCCAATAGAAAAGTACTGCTTTCCACCATGACAGGATATATATATATATATATATAT
>NW_004524641.1:6159667-6181965 GCF_000260255.1 Octodon degus | reverse complement strand
AAAAGCAGCTACCTAAAGGCAGTAGAAAGCAAAAAGAATTAGACTGGTTAAGAGAACCAGTCAGAGGCAGGAAGCTATAAGAATTAAATACCTCATTTTAAGACTCTGAACAGGAGGCAGAATTGGCAGCACAGCTCATGAAGGAGATAAATCAGTCTTCCTGGCATAGGAAACCAGAAAACTAAAGCCAGGGAAACTATGACAATGAAAGAATTAAAGGGACAGGAAAGAGCCAGAAAAAAATAAAGGGAACCCCCAAAGTCAGAATTCGTACCTCTCTGATTTATAGCAGAATCACACATACAGAGGGCAAACTCAAAGACCAACTAAAGGGGAAATATCTGAAGAGAGTCTGGAGCCTCCACTTGTGAAACAGAACTGGCAGTTCATGTTTAATTGCCTGTTGATACAATGGAAACAACATATTCTAGATAAAAACAATGAAATTCAGAATCATCACAAGTTAACATCCCAATGTCTAGGACACAAACCACAAATATTGTACCTAAAAATAAACACCAAGCATACTGTTAAGTGAAAAGTCAAGTGAAAATGAACTTGAGATGATCTGGATATTTAAATAGCTGAAAAAAAAAAAAAAACAACTAACTGTCCATTAAAAATACAATTAAAAAATCATGTATTACACAAGCTTAAACATCACATGGTTCCTCTTATATGGGAATCAAAATGAATAATTTTTTGAATAAATAATTTAAAGAGCAAAGTAAAAGACAGATAATAGGAAACAGGGAGGCAGATCTTTTGCAAATGGAAAGGGGAGCAAGAGATAAAGTGGCCGAAAAAAGGAAGGAAGAAAAAACCAATTGTATTAGTACTTTTCTCTCATTGCTGAGACAAAACACACCCAAAGTAAAAGGAGGCAAGAGTTGTTTGGCTGTTTGCAGAGGTTTCAGTCCATAGTTGGCTGGCTCCCAGGCAGCGCAGCATGATACACAGGTATTGCAGAGGAGAAACAGTTCATGGTGGGCAGAAGGTACCAAAGCAAGCAAGCAAGCAAGCAAGCAAGCAAGCAAGCGGAATAAGACAAGCCTCTTTCTGTAACTTATACAGTATGCAGACTACTGGGATTGGGATGGTGCCAAGTCAATCAGTGGAGTGATTTAGTAATCATTCTCCCTAATTCTAACACCCTTAATCCTAGCATTGTATTATGAATCAATCACACAATCTAGATTTAGCCACCTCTAAAAAAGCCCCCTACCTACGACTGCATGAGGTTTTGAGGGGAAGTCAAGACACAAGCCATAACAGATGTATTATGCACATGTACCACTCCCCACAATGGGATGTAACGAATATAATCATTATGTAATGAAAACATATACTAATTTAAAAACTTCAAAAAAATTAAAAAATCATCTATACAATTAACAAAAATATAAGAATTCCTGATAGAAAAATAGAATAAGAGCATTAAAAAAGAAGGTAAAAAAGACAGATAAAATATCTTCTAAAAAACAGAAAAACTATATAGACATAATAGCTAAATTGAAATGAATAAGGTAAGAATGTTAACTAGGAGGTAATTCAATTAAAGTCCAAACAACACAAAGTCCAAATAACACAAAAATGAACAGAGCCTCATAGGACCAAGACTTAACACATCCACCCAAGTTTTATATGTGTGAAAGGTGAATGGGCCATGGAGGTACTATACTCATAAGTGGACTCATTTATTGATGGGTTCAGTAATTCATATACTACTACATGGGACCCGGCTGGAGGAGTGGGTCACTGGGAGCATGATCTGGAAGGGTGTGTTCTTGTTTCCCACTCCTCTCTTCCTCCTGTTTCCTGCCTCTGTTCCAAAGACTGAGCAGCTTTCCTTCCTCACTGCTTTCCACCATGCCATTTCTCCAGTTAAGCCAGCCAACCATGCATGGAACCCATTAGAATACATAAGCCAAAATGGATGTCAGATATCATGGCAGGAAGGTAACTAATACAAAGCCTCAGGGATATATATATATATATATATATATATATATATAAACTGAGAAAAAAAGTATATATTTAGAATTAGACAGCTGGACTTAGTTTAGATGATTCCAATTTTGTTGGCAACATCCAATGCATCATAATCAGGAGCCAGTCGAACATATGCCTTCTTCTCTCCATCAGGCCTGATGAAGGTATTGACCTTGGCAACACTGATGTCATAGAGCTTCTTTACAGCTTGTTTTGATTTGGTGCTTATTGACTTTGACATCCACAATGAACACGAGTGTCTTGTTGTCCTCGATCTTTTTCATGGTTGACTCTGTGGTCAGGGGGACCTTGATGATGGCATAGTGGCCAAGCTTGTTTCTCCTGGGGGCACTCTTCCGAGGGTATCTGGGCTGCCCCTGGAGCCACAATGTCTTGGAACAGCGGAAGGTGGGCAACATTCGTACCTTCCTCTTTTGTGGCTGTGGATGCCTTTCAGTATGGCCTTCTTGGCCTTCAAAGCTTTTGCTTTGGCTTCAGCTTTTGGAGGGGCAGGGGCTTCTTTCTTTGCCTTTGGAGCCATCTTGGTAAAAAGCTAGATATATAAAATGGTCTGACATGCATATAATTAGAGTCCTAGAAGGACAGTGGAAAGAGTTTTGGCAGAAATTTTTTTTAACTTTTAAAGTTTTACCAATTATTAAAAAATAGAAATGCACACAGTGAAGTTCAGTGATCACCAAGAGAATAAACAAAAATCCATGATGAAACACACCCAATGGTAGACAAAGAATAGCAGTGACATGTCACAAATGTCAAAGGTAAAGAGCAACTCTTAAAAGCAGCAGGAGAAAACTGTTTTCATTAATAGCTGATTTTTCATCAAAAATTAAGAAGGCCAGTAAAGAATGCAATATTTTTAATTTAGAAGAAAAAATCAATCCATAAAAATACTGTCTAAAATTTATGTAAAAACAACACAATTTCAGATGAAAAAACTTTAAGAGAATTCATAGCTAACAGCCATACATTATAATTAATGCTAAAGAAAGGTCTTCAAATTTAGGAGAAACTGTGATAAAATGTAAGATTCCAAGAAAGAAACAAAGAGTATCAGAAATAGCAGATAATCTATATAAAGATAAATGACTACTTCTGGGATTTTCTTCCTCTTAATTTCATCATAATATAAATATATGTTCAAAGCAAAAGCTAGTTTTATAGAATGTAATTTTGATCTCAATTTCTAAATGTAAGGCTTATAACATATAATATACATACTGAACATCCACAACAATACCATAAAAGACATGAAGAGAAATTAGACTTGAAGAAAAACTGCAAGCTTTCATGCCACTGTATGTGAAGCAATACAATATAAGCTATCCATCAAGTGTGAAAGAGTTAAGAACAGTTGAGTACAATGGCCACACCAGTAATCCTAGCTACTGCTAAGACTGTGACAGGAATATTTTAAATCTAAACTGAGCCTAGGAAAATAAGGCCCCATCTCGAAATAAAAAATGTATAAAGAGCTGGGGACATATCTAAGAGGTCTGTGAGTTCAATCTCCAATACCTAAAACAAACACATAACAAAACAAAATCCACCACCACAAAACAAAAAATAGAGCCAAAAAGAAATAGAAAATAATACCAGTCTTAAAAAGAAAACAGTAAAAAAAATTACCAGTCTTATACCAACTCAAGCAATTTAACCTGAAATAGCCTTTCTCTTACGAAAACTTAAAAGCATAGAAGGGCCCGCAAGATAGCTCAGCAGACTAAGCATCTGCTTTGACAAACACAGGAACAGGGATTCAATCCCCGGTCCTGGGGTACGCTGAGTAGGCCACCAAATCTGGTCCTGGTGGCACATGCCTGTAATCCCAGCGCAGGGGAAGCTGAAAACAGGAGGATCACTATGAGCCCAAAATGCATAGTGAAACCCTGTACCAAATACATAAATTTAAAAACATGTATGTTTTTTCTTTTATATATATAAGAAGCAGGCACAGGGGCCAGGGGTTCTTCTTCTTCAAGAATATGTTCTTGAAGCAGGCACAGGGGCCAGGGGTTCGATCCATGGGCCTACTGTGCCAGCCCCGCCCCCCAGGGTGCCCTGAGACGACAATTAAGATGGTGTGGTAGCACACCTGTAATCCCAGCTCTTGGGAGGCTGTAAACAGGCAGATCACTACTTGAGTCTGATCTAGTAGTGAGACCCTGAACACCCTGTAGACCCTTCCCTAAAATACAAAAAACAGGAAAGAAATATTAACTTCACAAGGTTAACACTGTTCCAAGTCAAACCATTATACAAAATCTCAAAGAGAATAATAAATCCCTTAATCCTTCAAAAAAGTGTATCATATCAAATCCAAAATTATGTAAAAAGATTCTTCATCATCATACAGTGAGTCTACCTAGGAATAAAAGTGATTTATCATTCAAACTTCAGTCTATGTAATTTATTTAATACAACAACAAAAAGAAAGAAGATTGGGTGTGGTGGTGCATGCCTGTAATCCAAGCTTCTGGGAGGCTGTAAACAGGCGGATCACTATTGAGTCCGATCTAGTAGTGAGACCCTGAACACTCTGTAGACTCTTCCCTAAAAAATACAAAAATAAAAAAATAAAATGAAAACAAAAAGATCACATCATCATTTCAATGGATAAAACAAATATATCCAATTAAAATTCAACACTCATTCAGGATAAAACCCCTCAGCAGACTAGAAACACAACTACTACAAACCAGTTGAGTGCATCTAGAAATAACCTATGATAGCACTTAGAACAATGATATACTGAAGTAAATTTAATAAAATATGTATGATACCTTATAACCAACAAAATATGATAGAAAAAATACCTAAATAAATTAAGAGATTTACCATTGATAGTTTTACCATTGGTAGTTTTAGTACAAAGTAAAAAAATCAGTGAAATTCCAGTAGGCTTTTTCTTGAAGGAACAAAGAAAAATGATAAAACTGGCTTATAAGATTTAAACAAACTTAAAGGACCTAGAAGAGTTAAAATTATCTTGAAAAGAAAAAAACATAAAGCCTCTTCGCTATCTGATTTTAAAATTCTTATTAAACCCACAATAATTAATACAGTGGTATTTGCAAACTGATCAATGGAACAGGATAGTCTACGGATGGACTCACACTTGACACCTCAAAATGGCCAGCCAATTTCTCACAAGGTGCCAAGTTAATTCAATGACAAAAAGATGTTCTTTCCAATAAATGATTCAAGAACAAATATCTACATAAAAGAAAATTAATTCCTTACTTCATGCCATATGCAAAATTAACTAGAAATGCAACCTAAATAAATGCTATTAGTCAAAATTATTAAATTTTAATAAAAGAAAGGGCACAAATAAAAGAAAGAAACTGAACATCCTAAGGGAAAAACTTTGTTCTTTAAAAGACACAATTTAAAAAAAAAAAAAAAAAAAAAAAAAAAAAAAAAAAAGATAAGTCAGATTGGAAGAATATTTTTTAATCATTCATTCATTTGATGCAGGGTCTTGCTACAGCTCAGACTCATAGTGATCCTCCTGTCTCTGCCTCCCCAGAACTGGTATTACAGATGTGTGCTACCATGGCCGGTTTTGGTGGCTGGCTCGGTGTGGGGCAGGCACAGCATGCAGTACCAGGGATCCAACCCAGGTTCTTGCACACTTGCCAGGCAGGCGCTTAGAGTACCAAGCAATCTCTCCAGTGTTGGCAGATGATTTAGAAAACATTTAACAAAAGACCAGAACTCAGAACATATAAACAATTTTTTCCAGGTCAAAATAAGACAAACAATGAAAAATGGACAAAACATTTAAATGAATATTTGACCAAAGAAAATATATAGATGGTAAACAAAAACATGAACAGGCAGACTAATCACTCGGAAAGAAAGATTAAAGCCACAGTAAACAGTCTCTAAAATGACTGACAGTGACATGACTGACAGTATCAAGAGATAGGCTGTGGAGGAACTGGAATTCATATTTCTGGTGAGAAATAAAAATGTTACAGCTACTTTGGAAAGTTGTGTGGTTATAGTTATATAAAGTGAAATACAGCAGTCCCTCACTTATTGGGAAAGTTATGTTCCAGACACCCCCACGATAAGTGAAAATCAACAAAGTAGCAACGTTATATTTATTTTAGTATTTATATATATTTTAAGGCTGTATCAACCCTTCCCACACTCTTATAAACCTTTCCCACACTTTAAAAACACTTCTAATGTTCTTAACCATTTTCTGAACTTATAAACCTAAGTAATTTTAACAACATACATATACTGTATGGTATTGCAAAATCCTGTGATATAGGGAAAAATCTGCGATAAATAATTTAAATTAGTATTTTTTGAAAACCCACAAAACAATGAGTTCACAAAAGCCAAACCACAAAATAGCAAGGGACTACTGTACAAACTTACATGCTATAGTAACCCCACCTCTAGAAAGAAATAGAAACACATGTACATACACACTTGCATAAAACTGTTCGTAGTAGTATAACCTAAAAGAAATTCAAATCTCTACCAACTCAAATGGATAAAACAAAAGTAAATTGTGATATATCCGTACATTAAAGGGTACAAAGCAGTAAGCAGAGACAAAATACTAAAATGCACACAATTTAGAGGAACCTCAAAAACATTATACTAGGAAAGAAAGTCCCACAAAAAAAACTGTAACTGTGATACTACATCAAATTCTAAAAACAATGAAACTATGATAGAAAGTGTATTGAAAAACTATATACTATGATATATGAAATGCTAAAAATAAAATTAGAATGACAAAGCAGATTAGTGGCCCCTTGAGCATAGGGGTTGGGGAACAAGATGAAAAAACAGCAAAATTTAAGTAAAGTATATATATATATATATATATATATATGTAAACATTTTATAAGGATGAAAAGATGTATTTTGATCGTGATAGTGGATACATGACTATATTCATCAAACTGAACACTAACAAATCTGTGATTTTGCTTTATATACATATAAGACCTTAATGTTTGGAGAAAGTACATACAGAGAAATTATCTTCAATGATGATAATTCAGAAATTATCTTCAATGAAGTTTTATACTTGACTACTGATGCTCAACATTATGAGCCCTTAAATGAACTAAGATTGAATTTCATCTACTTTAAATCTGAATGAGAGAAAAGCAGTTTACAATGATTGATTGTCAACACAATTTCAAAAGTACCCTGTTCTTAAATTTCTAAAAATAAAAGTGGATGATGATTTTTAAAATTTAGCCAAACAGAGCAGAGAAAATCAATTTAAAATAATTTTGTAAACAATATGTATAACGAAAAATAATTTAGGGAGATAATCTGCTATAGAGAGATTAATTACATTTTATTCCCAATGACACGGGAACTATCCTAGACTCTTTCTCAGATGATCCTCTGCTTCTGCAAGAATGCTCTTGACATAGTACTTAGGCCTGGATATTAAAAACTGAGTACTTTACCTTGGTTGGAAAGCCTTAGACTTAAAGAGCTTCTTATCATAAAAGTTTATTTGGGGGAGGTAGACTAAAACAAGGAAAGCAAAATGTGTACCTGCAAAAACTTTTATTTCTAAAAGAAAACATTTTGTAAAAGAAAACATTTTATTTTGATGTCAAAGTCAACAATGCAAAATTTTGTGATTTCCTCATTTCTATGCTATTTAGTTCACTGTATTTTTACAAGCACCAGGCTGAGCAAAACATGATTGAGAGAAGCCATCTTATGCACATTGCTGTTGTCCCACATCATTCTGAACAAACCTTTTTAGATCGTTAACTACCACAGGAGTGCTGATTACACAGGCACCAGCAATTTCCTAACCAATGACCACCTGAACAATGATGTGTTCAGCTTCTCAGACCCTGCAGCCTTTCAGAGGTGAATCATTTCACAGTTTGGAACTAGATCTCCATAGCAACTTCCCTTTGAGGGTTTTAGAATCACCATCCAGTAATTCTATGATCATCAAGCTCAACCATTCCCAATGGTTCTTTTCACAGCAGATGGAAAAGGAAGCCTTGAAATTTTACAGTCTATTTCAAGCAATTCATCTGGCAGCCTATTAGAATTCAAAATATTTCGACCTTCAATCACAAAGCATGTTATCTGAAGCTGTGGTGATCTCAAGTCAAGACAAGCAGACGTTTTAGTCTAATCATCCATGATGAGAAGAGACTGACAAAAACTCTTAATTCAACCACCATCAAAATGCTTATTTTAACTGCATGAAAGTCTTTCAACAGGCAATGAAAACACACCATGTACCATTTTATCACAACCTTCTGTTCAGGAAAATATGAATTCTGAATATTGACATGGATCTCTGCACTTCTTAGACTGCTTGGAACAAATGTTTCTTAAAAGTTAGCATAAATCCAATTTAAGAGCACTATTATTCTCTGCTGCAAAAGCCAGAAACCATAGCAAATGGCAGTGGACTTCTGATAAAGTCAGTCAGTTTATTAAATCCAGTACATTTGGATTACTTTAATTTTTTCAGGAACACCCAAACAACTGATCAAAAACTTAATACCAAATCCTCAGGAAATTAATATCAACTAAAAGGGAAAGTTAGATCATTAAAAAAAAAAAATATTAACAAAGTTGCTGACTTCATTTGGCTAACTCTCTAATTTCAAAATATATTAAGCCTCCTATTTTTAAAATATAACATTTGACTACACCAAAAGATATAATTCTAAATTATTACTAACAAGTTACTATGTATCCAAACCCTTTCATACTTGAAAATTCAACTGTACTTTCAGTTTCATTAGTTTCACTAAATAAGTCAGACTTTACTATGTAAGTATTAGCCAAATATAGATATTTCAGTATTTATTACAGATATTTATTGATATATTAGAAGCCTATCCAAAAATTTTTAAAACCTGTTTTGTAATTACTAATAAATTCAAAAGTTTCCTATAAACAACCAAACCAACTTTCATAATAATACAGCAAATGAAAATACAGCTAAAACATGACACCTTTAATTTATAAATTCAACACTTCCCAAATAGGAATACTATAAAAGTACCAGTCCAAAATCTCAGTGCTTTAAAAAGTAATATATAAATTTAATTACTGCATGAGATTTAAAAAATTACTTACTATAATTCCTTAATACACACACACATGCAACACATATTAAATCATGATACTTTCCAGATAAATTATGACAGCTAATTTAAATTGTTGATGGGCCTATGTACATATCAAAGTGTGTGTGTGTGTGTGTGTGTGTGTGTACATGCACATGTATCTCTGTTCAATATCTTTAAGCTGAGCTACATACTTGGTTTAAATATCTAATCACAAAATGAAAAGATAGCAAAATTATTTAATGCTGTAGAATAAGTTACAAAAAACTTATACCAAAAAATAAAATAAAATAAAATAAAAACCCTGTGCAATCTAGATAAACTCCTGATTTGGGGAAACTAAGTACAAATTTTCAAAGAAAAAATAAGCAACAATTGAAATGAGCAGATAATGCTTACAGATTTTTCTCTTTTTTAATTTTTATAACTTTTTATCACCAATTATACATGCTTTTATCTGGTAATCTGAACAAGTAATCTGATGACAACAATATGCAATATAATAACCACTGTCGAATATTTTAAAAAACCAATCATTTCAGTGAGAATAACATTAAAACTTTGCTTCTTAGTATTGTCAACTTCTACCAGCATAGAATAAGTACAGTGTGAAGGACCCTATAACATGATACCTTACTTTGGAGTGCCAGGTTTATGATCTAGGCTGTACAACTTACATTAAAACTGTCTTAGTTGTTTGGGGTTTTTTGTGGGGTGTTTTTCTTTTTCTTTTTGAGACAGGGTTTCACTATGCATTTCAGTTCAGGCTGGCCTTGAACTCACTTTGTAGCCCAGGCTTGCTTTGAACTCACAGTGATCCTCCTACCTCAGCCTCCTGAGTGCTGGGATTACAGACGTGTACCATCATGCTCAGCCTGTATTAGTTATAAAAAAAAGTAAATGTGAGTAGAAATTTAATTCAAGGATAATATATAAGTTAAAGGCTAATGACATATGTGTGCATGTTACTTTTTAACCTTAAATGGTTTGTTTTATTCATATTGAGAGGTAAAATAGGAACTAGGGTGTGTGCAGGGGAGGCCTACTAATGAAATACTCTAATTCCCCAAATTCTTTTTTTTTTTTTTTTTTTTTTTTGGCAGAACCGGGGATTGAACTCTGGTCCTTGGACTTGCCAGGCAAGCACTTATTCTACTGAGCTATCTCCCTGGCCCCTTGTAACTCCCTGAATTCTTAAAAGTGTAATTTTATAGCCACAGTTTGACAATAGTGTGAGAAATTACAATTAGAACTACACACAGTAAAGGTTAAATAACTAAATTTGATATATTTACACAAGAACATTCTTAATATTTGAGTTTCTTTAAGATTCCAAATTTCCTTTCTCATCTTGCAAGATGGCGGGCAAAATAACTGAGAAGCCAGACACTAAAAAGAAGAAACCTGAAGCCAAGAAGGCTGTTGCCAGTGGCACTGGTAAAAAGGGGAAGGGGAAGGCAAAAAAGCCCAAGAAGGGGCAGCCCCAAGGCAGCCAAAATCCTGTCCTGGTTAGAGGAATTGGTAGATACTCCTAATTGGCTACGTATTCCAGAAAGGCTTTGTATAAGAGAAAGTACACAGCTGCTAAATGGAAGGCTGAGAAGAAAAAGAAGGATCAGGTTCTTGCTACTATCACAAAACTAGTCAACGGGGACAAGAATGCTACTGCTTGGGTGGTTAAGCTTCGAAAAATGCCAAATACTACCCACTGAGGATGTGCCTCTAAAGCTGTTGAGCCACAGCAAGAAACCATTCAGTCAGCATGTGAGGAAACTTCGAGCTAGCTTCACTCCTGGAACCACCTTAATCATCCTCACTGGGCGTCACAGAGGCAAAAGAGTGGTCTTCCTGAAGCAGTTGGCCAGTGGCTTGCTACTTGTGACTGGACCTCTCAGCCTTAACTGTGTTCCTCTATGAAGAACACTCCGGAAATCTGTCATTGCCACCTCTACAAAAATTGACATGAGCAAAGTGAAAATCCCTAAACACCTCACTGATGCTTACTTCAAGAAGAAGCTGCAGAAACCTAAACACTAGGGGACACTGAGAAAGAGAGATACCAGATTTCAGAGCAGTGCAAGGTGAATCAGAAAGCAGTGGACTCACAGATTTTACCAAAAATCAAAACTGTTTAGCTCTGGGCCTACCTGCAATCTGTTTTTGCTCTGAAAAATGGAATTCATCCTCATAAATTAGTGTTCTAAATTCCTAAGAACTTAAATAACTGATACACTTTAAAAAGAGGTTCCATAAATAGGATATCATGTCTGCATCTTGTACAGCAAATAACCACTAGGAAGACAGTATGCAATATGTTGATTATTGAAACTGTCCTACCAATTTGGTTTGAAACTGTCTCATTGCTATTTGTTTCTCAATAAAATTATGGAAAAACAATAACAAATTTTAAAATAATTGAATTTTTCATCAAAAATGGGCAAATAGTGATGAATGTTGCCTTTTCTTTTCTGCTATAAAGTCAAATATTAACCTTAAAAATGAGCTAGCAGAAAAATATTTGAGAATGAAAACAGTCATTAATGCTAGCTGAATCAAAATTTGGCCTGGGAAAAATGTCAGTGTGTTTCTTACAACAGATGTCTCCAGTACAGCAGAATTTTAGAAGACCCAGAAAATTAACGTCATGCTTTTATTTCCTCCTTTCATTTTCTTGTTCTCTAAGACAACTAAGCATTCCTTAATCCTTCTCTTTTGAGTACCACCTCTTCTGATTTTCATAATTTTTCTTTCAAGTTTTGAAGAACTACTCCTTTTCCTACTGCTTCAGAAAAACTCCTTTTGAGAAACTATAAATTATAGTTACTTTAAAACTACTATTTATTAAAATTAGTTTACCTTTACTGCTTAATGATATAAAGCAGTTGTGGAATATTTTGCTCAAAATCTTCTGAACAGGTATTTATCATTGTGCTTCTTGTAATAATTATATTTTTATTTTATTAAAGTTATTTGTTGCCAAGGAGATGGCTCAGTGGAATAAGCGCGTGCCTGGCAAACACAAGGGCCTGAGTTTAATCCCCGGTTCCGGAAAAAAAATAATAATAATAAAGTTATTTGTTATTAATGTTAAAAAATAAAATTTAAAAAGCTTCCAAATTTCATATTCATATAATGAACATTTTAATATATATTATTGCTAGCCTAAATTCTTATTTATGGGAACTGTATATTAATTTAACAATAATGGCCAGCAAGATAGTTCAGCAGACTAAGGCACCTCCTTTGGCAAGCACAGGGAGTAGTTTGATCCCTGGTCCTGCACACTGTGCTAGGCCCCACCCCAGGGCGCACTGACCCAGTGATAAGAGTCCACGCGTGGCAGCACATGCCTGTAATCCCAGTGCAGGAGGGGCTGAAAACAGGAGGATCACTACAAATCCAAGCTGCCTAGTGAGACCCTGTACCAAATACATAAATGAAAAAAAAAAATAATTTAAAACTTAATTATCAACAATTATGAAACCAATAAATATTTTTGCTCAATTATCTATAAAACAGATTCATGTGAAATAAAAATATGTAAGGGTTTACAGAAACTTCTACTGGTAGTAACAAGTCTCCCTAAAACAATATGGCCATTACAATAAAAAGCAAATATACTTACTGATTAATTCTGGGTTATAATGAATTTTATCATTTGTCTTAATTCTTCCATTTAACTATGGACTTTTAAGGACAGATATATTATGAATTTCACTAAGCCAGACCTTAAGGCTTTCCATCTGACACTGTAATTCCTTAATAAATGTTTGCTATCAATTGTAGTAGTGATATAGATAGTAGTAGTAGTTATAACTGAAAAAACTCACGTTTCTTAAACATTCTGAACTAGTGTCTAAACTTGGTCTCCACTTGCCAGTTATATAACAAGAACCAGAAATTAAAAACAGCTTAATTTAATGAGAAAACATAGCAAAGTCAGAAATACTTGATTTTTCTCTTTTTTCCTTTTATAGTCCCCTTTCCTCCCCTATTTACCAGGAACTTCCTCCTAACAGTAAGCTAAAAAACAACTACTGAGTTTAATAGCCTATGGTAACCTTAAATTTATTTTATAACATATAATCAAGCAACATACTGTAACTGAGGCATACTGAAAACAGCAGTTACTAGCTAATTAACATTAGCAAAAACACTTCTCTCAATGAATAAAAAAACTAGATTCCATAATAAAAGTTATAAATGTTATATTTAAGTTACACACAGAAATAATTTTACTACAGATAATTACATCTGCTATAATACTGATGACAAATACAAAACAAATATATCCATTTTATTCATATATATTTTAACTACCAAATCTTATCTATATTTTAACTACCAAATGCTGAGAACATGTAAGTAAAACCAGACAACTTCAAGTATGGCACCAAAAGTACGGCCATATATTTAAAGTACAAATTTGTTGTATGTGTATTAGTAATCTTTTTTCAGTCAATAAAGTCCTGTGGTTACCACAGTACCTGATCTCTAACTGGGGCAACAATATAAAGGAAAACACCTCTAACAAATATGTTATTCCACAGATAAGACAGCAGGATACAGTGCATTAGCTAAAACTTTTTTCCCAAAGTCAGTCATACTACCTCAATGGTACCCAAAGTTGCTACTGCCCCATGCACACAAAACTTGAGGAGAACCCTCCTCTATCAGATCAACTTACAGAACACTGTAGTATGAAACTACAAGTCACACTGGAATTCAAGCATACGTCACTTGACCCTGGCAAGCTGGGGGAAAAAATACAAATCAAAAGTAGTAACAGTATGTGTTTCAAGAAGAGATGTTCATGACAAATGACAAAGCTTTAAAAGCAAGCCTAGTCAACTGTCCATATCAGAAGGCTCTTCATCACTGAATTAAACCAAACTCAATCATAAGTATATGGGAAAAAAATTGTCTTTACTGAACGTTGTACAGGCATTTTTAGTTATCATTATTCCTTAAACAATATAGGATAACAACTATTTGTATAATATTAGGTATTATAAGTAAACTAGAAATAATTTAAAGTATACTGGAGGAGGTGTACAGATTATATCCAAAAGCTACATTATTTTATATGAGCATCTGAGGATTTTAGAATCTTCAGAGGATCCTGGAACAATGATTGTATTAAAAGCATATTTTTGTCAAGAAGCTAGCTAGCTTACTAACAATGAACAAAAAGTCCTTAAATGATGTGCCCTTTGAATCAGTAAGTTCTACTTTTAGCAATATATTCCAAAACAGAAAGGAGGTAATCAGGTAAGAACATAATGTTATGTATGAAGCATTTACATATAAGTTTCTGGCATCATCCAACAAGTCATTCAATGTGTATTAAGGAGCCAGGGTCATAAATCTAACTTCAGTTACAGTAAGGCAAACCAGAAAAACAAACACTTTGCTAATATTTAATCAAGGAAGATGACCCAAAAAAAGCATTTGGCAACATGGAGATCACAGAGGAGCTAGATGAGTATTTTGAAATGCTCTTTTGAGGGTAAAGCCTGCTTGGAGTACTTTAAAAATAAATTGAGTGGGATGCTAGGTAGAGACAACAACTTCACAGTTTTGTTGTGAAGGAGAACAGAAAAAATAAGCAGTACTTGGAGGTCAGTCATGTGCCAAGGATGTTTCTTCTTGCTTTTCTTTGTTTGGGTTTTGTTTCTTAAGGTAGGTGGTACTATAACATGTCTGCACGGACACAGAACAAACCAAGAAAGGAAACTGATACAGAAAACGACTTGACAACAGGACTACAGCAATTATGCCAAGAAGAAAGCAGATGTAATGTGTAAGTGGAGAGATTGGCTTTGGCAGGCATAACTTACCTACTATCATACGACGAAATGCCAAATATATACTGTTGGTAGTTGTAAAATGACAGGATGACAAAACTCAAAATAACCAGGTCCTATTTTGCTTCCAGATCCTGCATTTGCTCTTGCTTCTGTTCACAAAAACATGGTTTACTTCTTTCAAATGTAACTTCTCAATGAGTTCTCCCCTTTGTAGTTTTTAAACTTGTAAAACCACTTTAACACTACTCTCCTTCCTTTTTCTTTCTTTTTTTTTTTTTTGCGGAACCAGGGATTGAACTCAGGCCCTTGCTCTACTGAGTTCTCTCCAGCCCCTATTTTTTTCTTAATACTTACAACTACATAGTAAAGAACAGATTTTATTTTTTAAATGTTTTGCTTATTGTGTATCTCCCTGATCAGAAATACAGGTACTTTGAAGGTATCATTCTTTGTCTCTTTTGTTCACTATTAAATCCTGGAGTGAATTTACTGTGGAAAAGGCAAGGTGATTCTTTTCTGGTTGCTTCAGTTTTCTCAAAAAGGAATGGAAAACAGGAGAAAAAGGTGTGAAATTTCATCTGAAGAGATAAAAATAAGAACTTAAGTGTCTGTTCAGCTTGTTGAGGCAGCTTTCTTCTTTGCAGCATTCACAGATCCAGATTCCAAGTGATGGCTCTGCCATTCTAAGACACTGACATCATCTGAGTAGTCTAAGAACTTACAACTCAACTAGCATAAAAGAAAGACAACTACTAGAGGTACAGAGAGTATTGGAAGATGAAGGCCAAAGATTATCACTTGCTTTCATAATGCTTTGCTATAAACATGGACACATGTCCATACTCAAGATAAGCTGGAAAATATAGTTTAAAATTGAGAAAAGATATGCAACAAAGGAGCATATAGATTTGGGCTGATGATCAGCAGTTGTTACTAAAACAGGTTAAGTAAAAGAGTATCTAGAAATATACAAATAACCACTGTTAACATCCGAACATATTTGAGATTTTCCTAGGGGCCTTTTTTATTAACAAAACAAAACAAAACAGTATTTGTGTATAGTTTTGTCCACTTTAATACAGACTGCATAACATCTACTGATTTAATGTACGGTATCTACAGGGACTGCATAATATCCACTGACTTAATGTACGGTATCTACTTTCCTCTGATCTGCATTTTATCCATTTTTGAGGCCTTTTCATCTCTCTCTCTCACCCTCCCTCCCCCCACACCCCACCTCACTCCCTCTTCTTCTCCCTCTCCCTGAAAATCTATCTCATCTAGGGAGATTTCCCCTATACTGAGTTTATAAATTCATCCTCCTGATGCTAAATTATCAATTCTCAGTTGCAGTCTCCAATGCATAATTTGAACATGAATATAAAGTATTCTGGGAATTTCAAATGTATAAGCCTTATATATTCAACATGTCTATTAGTCACTCAAGAACACAGAAAATTTTTTCACATTTTCCTTGAGTCCTCCTGGTAGTACCTACTGATAGTGAATTGTATGAATAAAAACAATACAGGTATACAAAGAAATACAATGCATTTGTGGAGGGAAAATGAAAATAATCTTTTTGTACTAATAGGAAGAACTCATCAGGATTTTTTTGTGTTTTCAGTGCTGAGAATTGTACATATACATTTCAATGCTGCACATGCTACTAAGCATTTTACTGCTGAGCTACATCAGCAGCCCTTCTCCAGGACATTTTAAATGTCAAACAAGACAAGTCATAATATATGGTAGGTTATTTTTCATTTAGGAAAAGGAAAGAAAAATACATTTAATTATATTTTCTCATATTTGTATAAAGTATAGAAGAATACACAGTAAACTAGTGTGAATAAAACTATAGGTGTAAGGGAAACATACCTGACTAAAAACAAAGAGACTTTTATTGTACAGCTTTATTTCTAACTTTGACTTCTGAGTAACAAAGAATTATGTATCGAAAACAACTGGTACATTTGAACTTAAATTTGTATAGTACTTCTCTGTATTTACAGTTTAACCTATGTCTTATTTAATTATCATGACTTGAAACCAGATACAGGTTTTGATCTACCTGTTTTTATCAAAAAGTATTTATCAAAAAGTTAATATAACCACAACAATGTTTGTTGTATAATATGTACTCAACCCTACTCCAAAGGAAATTCTTAGCTCTGGGAAAGGATATATACCTAATGATAGGTTCTATCTGATACACAAATTTTGACAACATTCTACATTAGAAAATAACTATTGGTCAGAGAAGACATTCAAAAATAATTCCTGATGAAAGGACACAAAATTTCAGTTAGACAACAAAAATGAATTCAAGAGCTCTAATGCACATAATGGTGACTATAGTTACACTGTATACCTGAAAACTGTTTAGGGAATAGATTAAGAGCTTTCACCACACACACAGAAAAGAATGTGAGGTAATACATATAGGTTAAGTAGCTGGATTTAGCTGGTGCACAATACATCCCCTATATCTCAAACATCATGTTACATCATATATGTATAAAAATACTTACTTTATAAGAAAATAACTTCTAATCCAATGTGATTAGGAAATCAACAGACTGAACAGATCCAATTTTTTTTTTTTACAATAATGCTTTCTCCTTGGTTTTGGATCAGAGTTCCTTAAGTCTAAAATATAACATGTCTTTTATACAACACAATACACACCCACTCTCACCCCAAGTCACTTTTTGCCTAAAATAAAAATCGTTTCTTCAAGAGAAATTACAATAAAACTAGTAGGCATCACCCTATATATTCTGAATTCTTCCTCACTGTACACGTATACAGAGTTTTAACATTCTAGATGTTTTGAAAATCCAGGAGCCCCCTTGATGATAATAGCATGTGTAATTGGCAGCAGTTAGCCAACCTGTAGTTTGGATTATTCACATTTAATCTTATTGATATACTGGGCCAAAATTTACCATCTTATTATTTTCTATTTGTTCCATCTACTTTTCCTTTCTTCTTTCTCTGACTTTTCTTGCACTAAAGTTTCTTTATGATTCTAATTTATCTCTTTTATAGAATATTTAGGTCTCCCTTTCAAAAGTTTAATTCTGCAAAGGTTGGCAATATACATTATAAAGTGTATCACTTCACACAATATACCTTCTAGTAATAAATTATAATTCCTCTTTCATCTTTTGTGCCTTTTTTATATATAACTTACTCTTACACATTCTATAAGCCAGTAAGATATTGCCACTGCTTTTACCTTAGGCAGTCAATTATCTTTTTGTAAAGTAGGAGTGGGTCAACTATAGCCAAAAGGCAAAATCTACTGACCACCAACTGCTCTTGGAAGCAAAATTTTACTGGAACACAGTGATGCTCATTCATTCACAGTACACAAGCAAAGGTGAATAGCTGCAACAGAGTGCATAAGCCTCAAAAATATTAATGGCCTATAATTCATATAAGATGTTCTTTGTCTATGCCATTTTATAAAAAGTTTGGTGAGCACTGCTTCAGAACAGTTAAATGTAAGATAACAATTTCTTACCTTCATTCTACTCCTAATTATCTTCCTGCAGATCTAAGGTAATTCCAGCTGGAGAACTTGCTTTAATATTTCTTGTAGAGTATAGGTCTACCTTAGTTTTTGTTTGCCTAACAAAGCCTGTTTCTCCGTTTTCAAAAAACATTTCATTAGGTACATACTTGTGGGCTAAAGGTTTTTATCTTTTCTTTCTTTTCACACTTTATAAATGTTATTCCACTGTCTTCTGGCTTCTACAATGTGCAAAGTAACATGCATCCAATTTTTACACTGTTCTTTAATTACATTATTTTCTTAAATAAAAGTTTAATTTATTCTATGACTCACTGATAAAAAATAAAGCACACATACATGTACCTCAACTTTTTCTCACATTATCACAATTTGCCACTTGACCATGTTCATTTGCTGACTTTTTATCTTATATTAAACACATGAATATACACACTCACATTCCTTCCTTCTCCTCCACCTCTCTGCTCTCCCCCTTTCCCTCTCTCTCCAGGAGGGACTAAATAGGGTCCTCCCTTTCACTTAACCATCCTATCTCAATCTTCATGTATTTTAGCCTCCATCTATATTTCTTCCTGTTGTGACACCAATACTTTTTAAAGCTTATTTCTTCTATTAAGACATTAAAACCTACGGTTGTATAATGTAAAATTCTACCATAAATGACCATTTTAAGGGATTTAGTAAAGTTTATGCACTTAATGCTAGTCCTCATTTATTACACTAAAAAAAACCCTATCAAAGTAATTTTTATTCAAATATCACCAGAACAAATTTTCCAGTTGCATAGATGGAAAAAGTTGTTTAAATATGCTGTCTTCATATAGTAACTAATCTAAAATAGAAAACTATCCTTCTACTAACTGAAGTCTCAGGGACAGATGCACTGATTAGAAATTTCAACATTAACTCATACTATCTGAAAGGCCTTCAGATGCAGATGTTCTATCTTATGACTCATTTAACCATCTACTTATGTACTAATGTCCACTATACTATACCATTCACATCAAAGTAATGAAGTAGTGAAAAATAAATCCTCAAGTTTTGTTCCTTTAAATATAAAGCTCCCACTTAAATTCTAACTTTTTCTAAACAGGACAAAACTATCTTATCTATAGGCATGTTTTGTATACAAACTAGTGTGTTCTAACCAGTCAATTATATCATACAAATATATTACTAGCTACAATAGAAACACCATTACCTATTATTAAAATAAAACTAAACAATGACACTCTTAAGCCTGTCTAAAAAGTACAAGAAATATTTTAAGTAATTTTGTGCTATTAATTCGAAACTAGCTCAATGAAATGATCTTAAGAAAATACTTGTAAAATTTAAATGTCAATGTACTAATACTGTTAAATTAAAACCAGAATTACTTAAGTCATCAAAAGTGGTAAACTTTACATATAAAACACTGATAAAATACTTTTTCTAGATGGTCATATAGTTAATGTTTTTATGTTTTAATGTATTTTGTACAGGGTCTCACTACACAGCAGCTCGTACTCGTAATGATCCTCCTGTTTTAAGGGTCCCCAGAGCTGGGATTATAGGCATCACCTGGACTCAGTTCTGGCTAAGCGCACCTGGGGGGCAGGCCGGCACAGCATGCAGGATCAGTAATCGAACACCAGTCCCTGCACTGCCCTAAACCATGTACAGTTAATGTTAACACAAATATAAAGGAAGATAGTTAACAGTCCAAATATTTATTCTACAACCAATCTTAAGTCTTAAATGGTTACATTTTGTTCTTTTATAACAGAAAAAAATGAGTAAAATTATAAAATGCTTTTACCAAAGACTTTAAAAATTAAAACAATACTGTTCAAGTGATAGTGAATGTCTTATTAGGAATATTAAACTTCATTTAAAAATAAAATTTTAGGGACTTCCCAGGGCCTGCCGGGTCCTCACTCGATCCACAGGCCAGGCCCAGCGTGTGAACAGGACTGCCCGGGGCCCACAGGATCCTCATTAGACCCAGGCCCAGGGTATGAGTGAGACCGCCCGAGGCCAGCCAGACCCTCATTCGACCCATAGCTCAGGCCCACATGTGAGTAGAACTTCCCCCATCGAGGTGCCTGGTGTGGAACCCGCCAACAGAACTCACTAGAGAGGTTAGAGGTAAGACCCCACCCAACCCGGGGAGCAGAACATCTTGCCTGAGTCACTCAGAGGGTTCAACGCCAAGGGCTACAGCAGGAAGAAGTGGAGCACAGCACCACACCCAAGCCACACCCACCTGGATGAGCTTGAACCTGGTAGAACCAGACCTGGTGCTAAGGTAATAACTGCACCAAAAGTCTACATCAAAGGTCTACACCAAAGGTTAGAAGACAGTGCTATACAAAATGACAAAGACTAAAAGCAAAATGCATTCTCAGGCCCCCGAGCGCACCCAGAAAAAATGCAGGAGACAACAGCATAGAAGAAATCGGAAATCACACACCTGAAATCGCTGAAATAATAGCAGCTGAAGTAAAGAAACAACTGCAGAAACGTACAGAGGAAATCAGATCAGAAATGATTTCTGAAGTAAAAAAAGAAATGCTAACTATAATGAAAGAAGTACTAAGTGCTTCTAAAGAAGACACTGACGAAAAATAGAAAAGGATAGAAAAATGATGGAATCCTTGAATGAGCAATATAAGAAACAGAATGCATGAAGCAGGTTCAAAATGATATACAAGAAATTAAAAAAACCTCAATCACAAGCTGGCAAAAACATTTGAATGAAAGTGAAAATAGACTTTCAGACCTTCAAGACACTATTCCAGCTAGTGAAAAGGTAAAAAAAAAAGATCGCTTAAAAACAACTAGGATGCAGGAAAAAATAATTCAACATCTGCAAGACAATGCAAAGATGAACAACCTAAGATTAATACGCATTAATGAGAAAGAAAGAGTCAATACAAAAGATATAAAAAGAATATGGACAAATAACAGAAAACTTCCCAAATATGGGGAAACAATCTGACATTCAGAAAACCGAAGCATATAGAACTCCAAATAAGATCAACCCAATTAAAACCACACCCAGACATATAATAATCAAGATCCCAGAAATTCAGCACAGGAACAGTATACTACAAGCAGCTAAAGAAAAGAAACAGATCACATTTCAAGGAAAACCCATCAGAATAACGGCAGATTTCTCTTCACAAACCATCAAGTCAAGAGCATGGAGCACAGTACTACAAGTCTTGCAAGAAAACAAATTCCAACCTAGACTGATATACCCTGCAAAACTCTCTTTCTGGTATAATGGAGAAGTGAAATACTTCCATGACAAAGAACAACTAAAGAATTTCATGAGGACAAAGCAAACCCTACACAGACTACTAAGAGATATTCTAGAGAGGGATCAAAATGACCACAACTCCATTAATGAGAATGGAAAGAACCCACCAAATAGGCAAAAACAATTAAACACAGGAGAATAAGAGACATACAAAAGCAATCTTTCTGTTATTCTTTTGTATACACCAGCAAAATATTTCCATCAGCATACTTTACAAACGGACTTCTCCTGCACCCTATGGGTCATGATTCTGTCCAGGGCTACAGGGTGGGTATCAAGGAAATAGCAGTAGCTCAGTCCCACAAGTGACACCCAGCCACCAGTATACGTCATGGACACTGTCCATGTCCACAACATACTAGAACTTTGAGTGATAGCCTATCCCCAGACTGTTAGAAGTGCTGGTCATATATTTACCATTCCAGTATTTATATTTCATTCTTAGTAATTCTTTACTATCATGAAAACTTTTTCTTAGCGCAATTGTATTGAAATATTTAATTCTATTATTACAAATATAT
>NW_004524641.1:6132981-6154556 GCF_000260255.1 Octodon degus | reverse complement strand
TTTTTTTTTTTTTTTTTCTTTTTAATGTGGAATAAGATGCTATTTAATTTTGTTCTTCCAGAGCTAATTTTTTATATGTGTACGCTTTAGTTTTTTCTTTACAATACGTTTTGGACAATTTCATTTTTGTGTATCTTGGTATGATTTTACTCAAATTTTTTGTGCAAAAGGTTCATTTTTCTCAGAAATGTGATGCTATAATTTTAACTTAATTCAGAAATTTTAAATCTTTAAATATTTATTGCCGGGCTGGGGCGATGGCTCAGTGGAATAAGCGCTTCACTGGCAAGCACAAGGGCCTGAATTCAATCCCCTGTTCTGCAAAAAAAAAAAAAAAAATTATTGCCGACACATTTCTACTTTGAGAATTCTAATTATAAATATAAGTTTCTTGATTTTAGCACAGAGTGAACTACTATATGACTAATGTATAAGTTTCTCATTTTTATTTTGGACAAATTTTACTGTTATATTCATTTAATTTTGTAAATAGTTTATTTACAATGTGTGATTATTAATCTCATGCTATATAAAAAACATAAAAACAAAATTATGTAGTTGAAGGATTCTCCACACATAGGCTTTCCACATTTTATCTCTTAATGTAATATTTACTGAAATTAAATTTTGAAAGTAGAGAAAATCTTTTATAATATAATCATTTTATTTGCTACCCAAAAAAGGGAGAATTTTTTTATGAAACTGTCATGTTAAGTACTAGTCAATAGCTGCAAATAATCAGTAAACAAATTCAGTTCAAGGCAAGAAGAACTACATCACAATTTAATGGTTGCAATTTAGATTATTCTAGCGTGTAATACTTTAATTGTATAAAACAAAGCTGATGTCACAAATACAAAGGAACTTCTTGTTAAGCAAGTACCACAAGTAATTTCTATGCTGCCACTGATGGCTGACAAGTGATGAGCACTTTGTTCAAAAGTATATACCACAGACATAAGACAACAGGTGGTTAATAAAAAGAACATACTAAAGAGAAGCTTTTAAAGTTTTTACAATCAACATTTTTATAATATGTCCTGTCATAATATCTGCTATAATCTCTGTATAGTGAAAAGATTTCTTGAACAGAGAAATACATTACTCTTAAGCTAAAAAAGGAGAAGCTGAATCAAACAAGGACTACGACTGTTCTAAAAATGTTTATGAGCCTGTTTCCTAATATATTGCCAATGTATTGATATGTTGCCAGTGTACTCAACAAACTAGTAATCTAGATTGCAATGTGATGGCCTGTGTTTAAATGTCCCTTCAGGGTGGTGAATGAAAGCAAGAGACAGGAAAAGGAATATTGTGGGACTGTCCTGCTTCAAGGTTGTATATGGTTAGTCTTTTGGACTTATGTGTAAACATAAGTATATAATTCTTTATGCCTATTTTTAAAATATATTCTAATTTTTAAATTTTATCATATTCTGTAGGGATTTAAAGTTCAACATATCAATACTTGATGAAAAATACCTGTTCCATGTTTTGCCTAAGATGTTTGATATTCAGACAGATAGTGAGGCTAAGTTTAACAACCTAAGTTGTATGGTAATAACAATAAGCTTGTCTTCTGGATGGTTAACAACCTAAGTTTGTAGACCAGAATTAGAGAAAAAGGAGGGCTGCAAGGAAATCCAACTTTTTGGCCCTAGCCTTCCAAGGTCAATTAAGACTCAGGACATATGAGAACTTGTACTGTAACGTCATGTAACTCGGTAGTGTCCCAGATTTTCTGATCAAGGAGATTATGGGGCCAAAGAGGAAAGTGATCGATGATGTAGAGTGTGCCTAAGGAGAGTCACATGGAGAGAAAACATTCTCTCAGGCTTTCACAGAGAGCACACTGGCCAAGCAATGGCCGTGACTCATCCACATGGCTGACACTGACAAAGGTTCTACAGTCTGAGGTACAGGATCTCAGGATAAATCCTGAGGGGATTTCACTGACCTTATCAGACCCAAAAGCTACAATTCTTGTTGCATAGGTCCTGCTTTACCTTGATCTTAACCGTCCAGCAGAAAAGTATAAAAATGATATATAAGAAGTAAAGCCATGCTGTTATGTTGAGCTATAGGGGACTCAGGTCAACAATTTCTGACATTGCCAGTCAAGCGGAAGACCCAATGCCTTTATGGGCTACTGGACTCTTTTAGAATATTTTGCTGAGTTTACATACCTATAATATTCAAATAACGGAACTTAACAAAAAAAGGGGATACGATGAATGTCCATTTTGTATCTGTGTATTCAAAGTGGTTAGGCTATATATATAGTTACATTCTCTTAAGGAATAGAGGGATTTGTTTTAATGGTGTTTGTAAATAGGCTATCATGTCCACATCTTGTACAGCAATCAACCACTAGGAAGAATGTATGCAATGTGTTAACTATTGAAACTGCCCTACCAATTTAATTTGAAATTGTCTTATTGGTATTTGTTCATCAATAAAATTATGGGAAAAAAATAAATAAATGTCCCTTCAAAGCCTCATGTGGTCACAGGTGGGGCTTTTTCACAAATGGCTGGACCTAGAGTGTATGATACTGGGATTGATTCATAGTGCAATGCTAAGATCAAGGACACTAGGATTGAGGTGTGAGTGCTACCCACCCTATGTAGTCTGGGTAAGATTAAAAAGGGCAGAAAGATGCTGTCAAATTTCCTTGTTGCTTTTGCTCCTTTCTCTCCCTCTGCCATGTGCCACTCAGCCTTGGAGCCAATGAATTATGGACTAAACACTTCTACAAACCATTAGCCATATAAAGCTTTCCACTTTTAACTTTGAGTGTTGTGTATTTTGTCTCAGCAATGAGAAAAGACAGAATTTTTTTTTTTTTTTAATTTGTAAAAATCTGCCCTTAGTTTTTTGGTTTTGTTTTTTTTTTTTTTTTTTTTTTTGGGGGGGGGGTACTGTTATTTAGTGTGGAAGAAAACCTCCCCATAAAAGCAAACCAAACACACCCAAGCTTTTTAGGCCTAATTAGCTAGTGGTGTTGGAGGTATTTTCACACTGATGGAAAAAAATCAAAACAGATGGTAGTGTCCAAAATGACTAGCACCATCCAATCATTCCACCACCTAAGGATTTAACTTTAATAAAGCACTGGAAGCTATGTTGTTTTGATGTTGCTGCCTTTAAAAAAAAAAATAATGCAAAGTCAGAATAGGAACTAAAACTTCAAAAGTCTGAGACACAGGTACTCACTACTCCAACCCCCATGCCAAAAAATCTCAGGGGGAAATATGATTAGGAAAGGACAGTATCCCAGAGACTTCCCACTCCTTTATACACATGGACCCTTATTTCTCTTAAATGATTTTAGCTATTGTAGTTCAAAAGGTAATAACCAGGGATCGGGAGACATGCAAATTAAGCCACTAACAGAGAAAGAAAAAGAGCCAAATGTTATCTAGAACTTATACTCACATTAATACCACAAAGCAATATTAAATTATCTCTAAATTCACATTAAAACTTAAAATTCTAGGATATAACATCCAATTTATTTAAATACTACCTAAATATTCATTTGTAGGTAAGTGGCTTAAAACTATAATTTCTTTTTGTTTGTTAATGTATTTGGTAAAGGGTCTTACCACGCAGCTCAGACTTGTAGTGATCCTCCTGTTTTCAGCCTCCCCAGTGCTAGGATTACAGGCATGCACCACCACGCCCAGACATGTGGTGCTAGGGATTGAACCACTGTTCTTATGTTTGCCTAAGCAGGTGCTTAGTACACTGAGCTATCATGCTGGCCCTAAAACTATAATTTCTATATTAAATTTTTTCAAATGACTTTGTTACTGAGAGCTCTGCACATCTGTACACAAGGGAGGCGGTTGTTTTATTCTGGTACTGGGGATTGAACTCAGGACCATGTGCTTGCCAGGCAGATGCCTGTGCCACTGAGGTATCTCCCCAGCCCTTGTATGCAAGATTTGCAAGCAAAACCAATAAAACTGAGTAATAAGTTTCATTTATCTAGAATAGTAGAAACTGAAACAATCCAGTTTGAGGATGAAAAACAGCCAGATTCATAAAGACTAACAAGGGCCGGCCAAATAGCTCAGCAGATTAAAGCCCCTGCAAGCAGGTACAGGGGCCAGGGTTCGATCCCCAGGCCTGCCATGCTGGCCCCACAACCACGGTACACTGAGATGGTGACTGGGACTGGGCATGGTGATGCGAGCCTATAATTCCAGCACTTGAGAGGCTGTAAACAGGATAATCACTGTGAGTGCAATCTGTGTAGGGAGACCCTGTAGACTCTTCCCTAAAAAATACAGGAAAAAAAAAACAAGATAAAGACTAACAAATATAAATTTCAAGTAATTTAGACAGTGGTTCTGAAAGCATGGTCCACAGATTCCTGGACGTCTACAAAGTCATTAAAAATATTATTCATAACGCGGTTGTCTTTTTCATTGTGTGGATGTTTGTATTAAAGATACAAAAAGTAATGGTATTTGGCATGGATCCTAGGTACTTACCCAAACTGACGTTACTATTAGTTACTACACACACACACACACACACACACACACACACACACATCCCAAATCCAGCTTCACTTAAGACAGTCCCACATAAAGCAGTAAGAATTACTAATTTTACTGTGTTTCAATCCTTGGGTATACATTGTTTTAATATGTTAGGTAAAGAGAAACAAGCACATATAAAATACATGTGCTATATAACAAAATAATGGTTGTCAAAAACATCAGAACTGTAAGCTGAACTATTTTTTGTGGAACACTTTTTCTACTTAAAAGAACAACTGATATTCAAACTACCATTATTTAATTGTAAGTATTTTATTATAAACGATAGAACTAAGTTAAAATGAAAAATTTTTAAAAAGTCATCTGCCACTATGGACTTAAAAGCTTTCAATATTTAAAAACTTTTTAGGGGGTTGGGCAGATAGCTCTGTAGAAGCACCGCTTGCCTGGCAAGCACAAGATACTGAGTTCAATCTCTAGTACCACTAAAAAAACAAAAAAAAAAAAACCAACTTTTTAATGAGATCTATAGTGATTATAACAGACATGACTTTTTAAAAATAATGGATAAAAACATAATAAAAATAATGGATAGTATAAATGCAGCAAGATTCAGATGATCTGCATCACTCACCAAGAATAGGTGTTTTCCAATGACAAATGGCTAAATGAGACATTCAAAGTACAAGACAATGAACTTTATTAATTAATTATTTATTTACTTAGGCCAGCTCAGCCTTCCCTAAGGGCAGGGCTAGTGTGGCATGTGGTGCCACAGATTGAACCACAGTGCCCTGTTCCTGCCTAAGCTTGCCTAAGCAGGCACTTAGACCACTAAGCTATCTCACTGGCCTCAAGACAATGAACTTTAATGTAACAGAGTACAAAATATACAAGCTAGAGTCATACAGATTCTACATTATAATGAAATATGAAGGTGCTACTTATTCAGTTTTGATGTACTACTAAAACTATAAAATTATCAGAAAAGTTATTAAAATACTCTTCCCTTTTCCAACCACATGTGAACATTCAAAATTGTCTGAATGATTATTAAAATTTCCCCTCTTTTCTAAGCATGTATCTATGAAGCCAGACTTTCTTCATATACCTCAACAAAAACATATTGCAATAAATTAAACATACCAGTGGATTAGAGAATCCAGCTGTCCTCTATTATGCCAAACACTAAAAAGATTTGCAAATATAAAAGACAACTACATTTGTCTCATTATGCTTTAGAAAATATGATTATCTCCAAAATATGTTAACATAAAGGATTTGTTATTTTTAAATAAAGAAATGATTCTTCTGAATCTTAGTTTTTATTTACAATATAGTAAATGCTGAATATAGTTTGAAGAATATAAAAGGGTCTTAAGACTAAAATTTTTTGAGAACTGCTACTTGAGAGGTTATTAATTCCAATTCTTTTAAAAATATATTTCCACCTTTCTACAAAGGACAACTGGCTCAAACTGCTTTCTTTTTAATTTTTCTAGAGGCTATAAAGAGGGAACAGTTGAGTAAGAAAGACTGTAGTGGCTAGAAAAAGGCACCAGTGCTCCTTTGATACTTGGTGATTTCTAGATCTGGGGTAAGACAGAAAACATACGACTAGAACACTCTTTATGTTATACCAGATAGCAGGAAAGTTACCAAAGCCCACTAGTGTGACATCAAAAGTGCTTAGGAACAAAGTTAAAAAGACTACCACTGGAATATATTGAGTATGAATAAGGAAGATAACTTCAATGGATGGAAATAAAAGTTCAAATCTACAAGCTTGTAATTCAAAAGGTATCACTATTTAACACTAGAGGATACTCATGAACCAACTATTTGGAGAACTTTATCCTAGGAAAATGCCAATATGTCCCCTTCCTTTTTAGTACCCCATCCACATCATCAAGGAAATAGGTATAAAACAGCAAATGTTCCAACAGGATTCTTATTCAGTAAAAATAAGCTCCTTTAATCTTTAAATATATTTTTTTTAATGTATTTTTTGTACAGGGTCTCACCAGGCAGCTCAGATTTGTAGTGATCCTTCTGTTTTCAGCCTCCCCAGCGCTGGGATTACAGGTATGTGCCACCATGCCTGGACTCAGTCACTGGTTCAGCATGTCCAGAGGTGGGGTTGGTGCAGCATGTGGTGCCAGGGATTGAACCTTGGTCCCAGCACTCGCCTAAGCAGGCACTTAGTCTGCTGAGCTATCTTCCCAACCCTTAAATACAATTTTTTAAATTCCAGGTACACTGACATATTAGTGCTAATTCACATTAAGAATCCTGTCTCAGTTACTTTTTTCTTACTGCTAGAAAATATTGGACACCCAAATTTAAGGAAGGAAAGGTTTATTTAGCTCAGTTTGTGAAGGTTTCAGTCCATATTCACTGGCTCCAAGGCAGAGCAGCACACGGCAGAGGGCAGCAGTTCATGGCAGTGGAAAACAGCAAGAACAAAAAGGGAGGAGCAATAGCAGAGAAAAAGCTTCTCTCTCTTCCCTATGTGCCATAAGGCAGGTATAGCACTCACACCCATAATCCTAGCAGCACTCACACTCATAATCCCAGCAATGGATCATGAATTAATCACAAACTCTAGAAGCCTGCCCCAATGACTATATGAGGCTTTGGAGGGAAACTATACACAAACCATAACAAATCCACGTTCTAAAAATGCATTTCCCTTACCATACATAAGCCTTCAAAGAAACCTACACAAAACATTTATCTTTAATTTAAAAATCAAATAAAACAGGGCCAGCGAGATAGCTCAGAGAACTAAGCACCTGCTTAGGCAAACACAGGGACAGGGGTTTGACCCCCCCACACCACAAAGCACGCCAGCCACTGAGACTGGGCGTGGTGACACACACCTATAATCCCAGCACTGGGGAGGTTGAAAATAGGAGGATCACTACAAGTCTGGGCTGTGTAGGGAGAAGACCCTATACCAAATACATAGAAAGACAGACAGACAGACAGACAGAGAATGAATGAATGACAGAAAAAATAAATTACAACTTGTGACTGAAGACCATCACTTGCACTCCAAACTTTTATTCCCAGAAATGCATGTCAATATTCAAGTATTACCATACTATACTTTATAGTACTTACCACAGGTTCAAAAAGCAGTATTAACCCTAGCATGCACAAAAAAGTCACAATTTTCCTGAGTCACTAGGTATAAGGAGGTGATTAAAGACTTAAAACATATGACCACAAATGTTGCAGTAAATTAACTAAAAATGTATACAACATGTAATATGAGAGAAAAGCTGAGCATGATGGCACATGCCTGTACACCTAGTACTCTTGGAAGCTAAGAAGAGAATAGAGGTTGGAGCCCAAGCCTGGGCAATTTAGTGAGACGCTGCCTCAAAATACAAAATTTTAAAAGGGCTGGGGGATATAGTTCAATGCAAAGACTGTGGATTCAATGCTCCAGAGGAAAGGGGTGGCTTTAAGTCAAAGAGCCAACATTCAACTCCCAGTTCTGCCATTTACTACTTTTTACAAGTTACTTCACTTCTCTAATTGATTTTATATGTAAAATGGGAATCATAACATTTCATTTAAATCTTATGGAAGATTCAATGATGCAGCTGATGTAATAATAAAGCCTGTATAGTAAACTGCCTATAACATATTAATCCTCAATAGTCTGTGATAACAACAGACCATCATAAAGAAAGATGTTGGGTAAAACTATTCCTTTTTATCAACTGTCAAAGGAGATAATCATCAGTCCAGTAAAGGGGAGAGTTACTATTTTGCCTTTTTCTGATAAGAGGCAGTTACAAAAATGGCATGGAATAAAGTGCACATATGTTCTCAGAAACTAGGCATTTAAGTATAACTACTTGAAAATGACAATCAACTTGTTCCTTTCCTATGTTTCCTAATATTACTCAACAAGTCATTTGTTTTAAAAGTTATGTTTATAACATAATAATCTTTATACACTCATTACAAAATAAATTATTTCCAAGGAAAACAGGCTAGTCTTCTAATACTACTTCTCAAATCAAGCTTTTACATTCTGATCAATGAATTTCAATGTCAGCAAAGAAAAGCTGATGAAAAGAATAGAAAGGGAGTATAACAACAAAGGACTAAAATTGAAATTATAGCCTGGTCTTAATTTATATTAAATTAAACTCATAATGATTTTCAACCGTAATACCCTGACGATTACAGAAAACCAGGTAACAACCATCACTTTAAAAAGTTTGAACAAGGGGCTGGAAAGATGGCTCAGTGGAATAAACACTTTCCTGGCAAGTGCAAGGACCTGAGTTCAATCCTTGGTTCCATTTAAAAAAAAAAAAAAAAGTTTGAACAAGAACTGTGTAATTACCCAACAACTGCAACCAGGTGCTTTAGGACAGTTTTACTTTTGGGACTGTAATGCTTTGTATACTTGTAATACTTGTATACAAAGAACCTCCATCTCTCTCTCTCTTTTTTTTTTTCTCCCCAGAATCAGGGATTGAACTCAGGCCCTTGCACTTGCCAGGGAAGCACTTATTCTACTGAGCTATCTCACCAGTCCAGAACCTCCAGCTCTTCAACTTTATTCTCTCTCCATCACATAAAGTCACTATTAATTCACTGAGACTTATATTTTAAGTTGTTCCTTATATTATACAATTTTACATTTTCAGTTGGTTAAACATAATATAACTTATACAAACGTAAACTCAAGAAATATTTTTAGCCAACAGATGATGAGAGTAAGGAGAGAACAGAAGGGAAGAAGATATAAAAAGAATGGAGATATATGAGAGAGAGAGAGAGAGAGAGAGAGAGAGAGAGAGAGAGAGAGACAGACAGACAGAGACAGAAAGAGAGCAATGTATCAATTCCCCATGATGAATGCAATCATTATGTTCTGTAAGCCTGTACTAATAAAGTTTTTTTTTTAATGGTTTTGAAAATCATGGCATTATCAGGAGCCAATAAAAGTATCTACTTCCATTTATTAATTTCTTCTGAAAAAATATTTTATGAATAATTCAATGAAGAGAAAAGATAAATGGATGAAGCCACTGTAGAATATTCAAAGAATGGGGGCCAGCAAGATAGCTCACCAGTCTAAAGCACCTGCTTAAGCAAGCTTAGGCAGGCACAAGGGACCGTGGTTCCATCACCAGTACCACATGCTGGCTCAGCCCCGCAATCATGGTGAGCTGAGCTGGCAAAAAAAAAAAAAAAAAAAAAAGGAATATTCAAAGAATGATAAACTACATCATTGACAATGAAATGTTCATTAAAAATTATGGTTCCGGGGGCCAGGGAGATGGTTCAGTAGAATAAGCGCTTCCCTGGAAAACGCAAGGGCCTGAGTTCAATCCCTGGTTCTGAAGAAAAAAAAAAAAAATTATGGTTCTACTAAAGCAATTATAAAATAAGAAAAATATTTTATGGCTTAAAATACCTTTATGAAATTCCACAATTAACAGGAAATATAATAGTTTTGTTAAAACTGTTGATCCTGCCACTGAATGGCTATGATTTTGGATAGTATTTTTGTATTTTTTAAAAAACTTCTTAAAATTCTTTTTCCTCATCTCTAAAACGAGGCTGCAAACAGGTGGATCACTACCAGTCCAATCTAGTAGTGAGACCCTGAGTACCCTGTAGACCCTTCCCTAAAATAAAAAAAATAATAAAAAAAAGCTATCATAATTGTAAGATTGTGGTCCTACATTTAACATGATTGGCTAGTATAAATTTCTTTATTCATTATATTTTCCTTAGTTCTTTAAAAATAAAACATTAAAAAAATCTAAAACTAAAAGTAAAACATCAACCCCATTAATGCAACTATAACCTCCCATACACTGTTTCCATTATTTTTATAAGCATATTCAGGTCTGAGGTGCAGCTCTGTAGCAGATTTGTGTGCTCAGTACACACAAGGACCTGGGTTCAATCTCTAGCATTAAAAAACAAAATTGTATTAAAAATACTGAAATACCAGTTAGAGTTCTTTCAAAACTATTATACACAGTACACAAGTCTGAATTCAATTTATATTTTTAAAAAATAGAAAAAAATGCATATTTGAAATATAAGATATAACACTATTCCCAGAGGCTAAAGTCATGTGTAATCCAAGCTTCTTTGTTCTGTTTCTCTGGTAAACTAGAATTATAAGATTGTAAGATACAAGAGAAGGCATTCATAACTGCAAGGAATGGAAAGGGGCTACGGTTGTGCCTTTTACTTTAGGGACTAAGAAAATAGGAACACAACTATCTTCTTGATTCAATTTCTTCCCCACGGAAAGTACAAAATACCTGAAAATTTGGTGAACCCTGGCATTTTTTTTTAGGTCTTAGGCAAGGGCTGAGTCAAGTCAGGACAGCCAGGTAATCACAGCCTCTCCCTTCTATACAGGGATGAAAAACAAATCAGAGCTGGGGTGAAAAAAGATGGACCACCATACAATGGGACATCATATCCCTGGGCAAATTTCAGGCTCATGGGAGTTCTGAGCAGACAACTTATCTTTACCAAGATTAAGAAAGAAAAACCAGTGCTAAAAGACAAGAATGCTGAATAGCCTACAGCTCTTAGGTCCTACAGCACTGCCTTTCCAGAGTCATCAGGTGGGTCTACCAAGCTTTAAGTTCAAAATAGTAAGTCACTGGTGTTGGAAAACTGTACCTGACACACAATGGGTAGTTTAAGGTATCAACAAAAAGTTTGCAAGATGACAGGTTATAGGAAAATTGAAGACTCACAAGTTTTCATTAGTAACACAAGAATTTACAAAAAGAACCTACATAGTTGGCTATTTTGAGCATGGAAGACAAGAAACAAGACCTCTAAAACATGTCTGGAAAGACATTCAAGAAAAAGTACAATGCCTCAATCACCTAAAGTGATTGAATAAGACCATGAGTAAGACCATCATGGGATATATGGGTATGTTCAAGCAACTGAAATTTAAACAGTCAACAGATTAAATTGCTTCATATAATATTACAGAAGTTGGTTATTAGAATGCACTGTATATGCAGATGAGAATCACTGCATAATTAATTAGTTAACCCATAGAATTTGTACTGAAGAAAAAAGAAAACATGTTTTTTGGTCAAACTGTTTACTACAATCCAATATTAGATTAATTTAATAAATACTGCTGAGAAAGAAAATTATAGGACCCAAGGGGAAAAACTACATTATTTCAGGATACAATCAAAGACGGCTTTATATTGGCAATTTGTGTCTAGGCAAAAGTGTGTGACTCATTTAAAAGTTTTAAATGACTGGCTTATAGGAAATGGGGGGAAGGTGGGTTCTTGAAAACAATAATTTACATTCATGGTAATTAAAGGTGATTTACTAAACATATAAACACCTAACTTAACCTGAGGGGGTGGGACAATTAAATGAAGGCATTTTTACCTTCTCATTTAGCAGTTCAATACAGCAATAGTACCTTAAGGCTATTTATAATTACGTATAAACTAGAAAGGCAACTTAAAACTACTTTTTTTCCATGAGTTTCACCTTCATCTCTTTTGGCCAAAGACAAAAAAGCTAAAGCAGTTCTCCAAGATTTTAATGTTAAAGTTCTAACTAAACCAGACTTACAAAACTCAAGCACACATAGGAATAGAAATATAAAACAGAATGAAGACATATCTGTCATTAATAACAAAGGAGAGAAGATAAGGGTGTTTATTTTCCTCTAATTAAAAATTCTATCCATCTGCTCAAAAATGATCTACATAAACTGGTCTTCCTCTATCTCCATAACAATTTGCCTGGGCAGTTTATGAAGTTAAGGCCAAGAAAGGAGTACAGTCAATCAAAGGCTTAAAATCATATTTGGAGATAAGAGGACAATAGGAGTATTTTTGTAAGCATTGTAAAACTGCATAAATCCTTCAAATATAAAAATAAGTAGCATCAAAAGCTGTATAACCAGTAGTTATTGCAAAAACTACTACTATCTACTAATGTAGGCTTTAAAAAAAAATTCAAAAGTAAAATAGGAATAAAATCATTGGATAAAAAGAAGACTTAAAAGGGCCGAGGAGATAGCTCAAGAGGCATAAGCACCTACTTGGCAAGCACCCGGACCCGAGTTCTATCCCTTGCCCCACATGCCATGCACATGACCTGCTGTCTCTGGCCCTAGATCCCCAGGGCGACCATCTTGGCCCCCAGAACTATGCACATCTGTAATCCCAGCACGTGGGAGGCTGAGACAGGAGGAACTCTTCATGGTTTGAGACCAGTATGGGAGCTACAAAAGTGAGCACAAGGCCAGTCCGAACTTCAAAGCAAGACCCTGTCTCAAAAATAAATAAACAAACTTAAGCATAATATTACAAATACTGTTATGAGAAAAGAAAAAAAATGCACTTCTGTTCCAAAACTGGCACGATTTAGATTTGCAAATGACATTAAGAAGCATACTGTTAACCCAAGACCTTTGCCATCTATAAATTTATAAATACAGCAAAAACAAAAAAAAAAAAAAAAAACCAATGTTCCTTTAGATGTTGCTGCTGAGACAAGGATGAGTATAAAACAAAATGGTTATCTATGATTAAACTGCCTACCAGGCTCTCAATTCTAATTGAGTTACCAAAATAAGAAGTAAATATCATGTCCTTAAATATAGGAGTTTTAATATACTCAAAATATTCAAAGGTCCACCTTAATGTCTATGTTTCTATTATCCCTCAAGATCTCTGGTCCAAAAAAAGAGAAGAAATAAGAATTTTCCTTGCTGGTTTCAAATTTCTGAAAACATACATCAATAGTTAGTCATACAATATACCATTTGGCAACTACCTTGATTATTCATGACTCTCCCACTATCTCTAAAGATTCTTTTCTCAGTGCTTTTGGCAAACTAGAACAACAAATTCAACATCTTAAAATATTGTATAAATGGGCACAATGCAAAACTACGGTAAAATTAATAAAAACCCTGTTACCAATTCTATATTCAAATCGAAGTCATTTAAGCCTGTTCCTCACCATCTTGAAGCTTCCAGCCTGGACTGTTCAAACAATACTTTAAATGAGTACTTCATGTGAAATTACTCTCCAATCTGGCATCATCACATTTTCTGACATATTCATGAGGCTATGCCCTATCCTGAATAAAATTGATTATCCAATTA
Organism: Octodon degus; assembly: GCF_000260255.1. Lineage (NCBI taxonomy): Eukaryota > Metazoa > Chordata > Mammalia > Rodentia > Octodontidae > Octodon > Octodon degus. The sequence continues at coordinate 6,140,878 of NW_004524641.1, read as the reverse complement.
CAAATACAAGTAAGTCTGTATTTATCTTGGTATCCAAATAACTAGATCTAGCCGTTTTCTAAAAAATTTTTTTTGATATTCTATATCACTAATTTCATGTGTCATTTATTTGGTTCTTATCATATACTGTTTTTCTGGGTTTGAATAATTGCCTGTGTAGACAGATGAAATAGCCCAAGAATCCTGGTCAGGCTAGGTCTCCTGGAAACAAAGCAGCCAACTAAGGTTACTGCCAAGTTAAAGGCCAGCAAGAAATACCATCAGAGGAAGAGAGAGAGGGCCAGGGAGATAGCTCAGTAGAATAAATGCTTGCCTGGCAAGCACAGGGCCTGAGTTCAATCCCTGGTTCCGCAAAAAAATAAATTAATTAAAAGAAAAAAAGGAACAGAGAAAGATTTGCAAAATGAAGTGCAAGTGGATATTTTAGGATAAAAGGATACAAAAAGTAGAACCAATAAGTCTATTAATGGCAACTGAGCACAAGGGGATCTTGGACTCTAAGGAAAAAACAATGTTCATCTGATGTCCCCTCCTAATTGGGCTTCAGTAAGACTTACAAAAGGGAAAAATCCTGGGATTTTCCTAAATGGAGATTTTTAAATTGAAACATGTGATTTTAAATTGAAACATTTTTAAGCTAGTAATTTTGCTTGGATCTACCTTTTAGAACTTCACTTATTTGTAAACATGTCTTCAACACTATTTACAAAGAAGCTTCCTGGTACTATAAAAAAGTATCTGAGATCGTTAATTTATAAAGAGAAACAGTTTATTTGGGCTCAAAGATTCAGAGACTCCATTCCAGGATTGTGCAGATCCATTGCTTTCAGGCTACAGTAAGGCAGCACATTACAGTGCAAAACTGTGACAGGGAAAGGCTGCTCATTATATGGTCAAGAAATAAAGAGAGGGGAAAGAACCAGGGTCCTACAATGTCCTTTGGTGACATACTTTCAATGACCTAAGGACTTTCCCCTTGGTCTAACTCCCTAAGGACTCCACTAACTCCCAAAAGCACTACCTTGGGGACCAAGCCTTTAACAGACATACCTTTAAGAGAACACTTATCCAAATCATAATGCGATTCATATGACCTTTTATAAGGAAATATTAACCAATGTCATATCCATATACTGGAATCTTAGTGCCTGCCTGGCAAGTGAAGGGTCCTGATTGAGTTCAATACTCAGTACTGGAAGAAAAACAAAACAAAAAAACATATACAGGAACCTTTGCAGCTTCCAAAAAATAGTTATATATCAATGCTGCTAACAAAGAAAATTGAACAAATTAAAAGAAAAAAAATCAATTGGTCACTGAAGTATATATAGATATCCTATTTATGGGAGAAAACTACTATCTTATTGTATTAACATCAAGATATATTCAGAGAATAAAAATAAATTTAGGGGCATATGCTCCAAAATTACTGGCAGTTGTTGTCTTTGGAATGTAGAATTTCACTTTCTATATTACATGTATCATATTTTAATTATCAAAAAATCATATAAAATATATGTGATACACATGTAATCACAAGAAAGGACTAAGGATACATCCTTTCTGTGTTGAAAAGAATATGGAAGAGCAGTTAGTTCTGGAAAGTGTGAACAGAGGAGTATAAATTTTTATTATGAACATCTTCATTTCCTTTTTTCTTTTTTTTTCCCCAATAATAAGGATTAATATAGGTCTTACACATGAAAGCTTTGCAAATACTCTACCAGTGAGCTAAATCCCTAGCCCCTAACAACCTAAAATTCAATATTAAATTTTTTTCACTAACATATGCTATATGGTATTTTAAACAAACAGAAGGGCTTGCGACTTTGCCTCAGCAGTAGAGTACTTGCTTACCGTACACAATGCCTGGTTTTGAGATTTAACACACACATACACACACACAAAATTAAGTTTTAAGTAACAGCATCTATTTGTTCATTTATAATCAAAAAGTAGAACACAAAACCTATAAGACTATCATGTCACTGATTTTAGTGCAATTATTTTCGCTTTTTCGCCTTTAGCATGTTTCCGGTGGGTTTGCCATAAATGGCTTTCCGGAGGTTAAGTACTTCTATACCTATTTTTGTCAGGATTTTTATGAATACATTAACACTATTGTATCGTATTATAGAACACAGTAACTTTATAGTGGATTTCAACTTTATATTCTTTATACAAATGTTTCATATTTTATATATTTATTGAGTGCTTAAAGTTTCTAGAGTTCAAGATTTTTTACTTACCATAAAATGTATTTTAAGAAGTAACAAACATGCTTTAGACCTTAAAACATGTACTTAATTATATTTACAGAGTAACTACTGAATATCAAACAATCACTTGCTAGTTTATCTTTCTTTCCATTTTCAAATCTGAAAAATGAGGGATATAAGGGCTGGCTCAGATAGCTCAGCGGACTAAAGTGCCTGCTTAGGCAGACACAGGGATTGGGGTTCAATTCCCAGCGTGCTGTGCCAGCCTCGCCCCTGGGACATGCTGAGATGGTGACTGAGACTGGGTGTGGTGGCACATGCCTGTAATCCCAGTGCTTGGAAGGCTGAAAACAGGAGGATTACTACCAGTCCAATCTGTTTAGTGAGACCTTTTAGGCCCTATACTAAATACATTAAAAAAAAAAAAAAAAAAAGAGGGATATAGCATAGACATAAGGTTCCTTTCCTTTGGTCCTTTATAATTACAGTTCATCAAGTTAGAATGAATCTCTTGAAACTTTTTTTGGGTGCTAGAATAAAACAATCTTATAAATTCCAGAAGTTGACCATATATTAGAATAGCTGACATAATGAAATAGCATATCACATAAAAATGATCAATGGGCTAAATAATGTAAAAGTAGTATACATCATTAATGTTTTAATTACAATGAATAATAAAAGCCTAGAGGGCCCATGATATAGCTCTGTGGATTAAGCATCTGCTTAGGCAAGCACAGGTACCAGGTTCTATCCCTAGCACCATTGGCCATGGTGGCCACGACTCCAGGTGCACGGAGCCAGCCACAGAGACCAGGCCTGGTGATATGCGCCTGTAATCCTAGTGCTGGGGAGGCTGAAAACAGGAGGATCACTATGAGTCCGAACTGTGTAGTGTGACACTGCACCAACTGCATTAAAATTTAAAATAAATAAATTACACACAAAAAAACACTATAAAACTGTCTGCTCATAAGGTATGAGGGAAAAGGAGTATAACATAATTAAATTATAATTTTATATGTGCTATAGGATGATCTTCATTTCTTATCTTACAAAGCACAAGTTTTATGCCCAAACTGCATTTAATTCAATCTATTATAAAGTAACATTTTCCCTTTTGACAAAGCTCAGTAATAAAGCCCATACTCACAATCTTGAGCATCAAAAAAGCTAAAAAAGAAAAAAGGAAGAGAGAATGGGAGGGAAAGAAGAAAGGGGGGTGCTGGCTGGCTCTGTGCCCAATTTACTAACTATGAAGCTTTGGTTCCCAGGAAAAGTAATTAACCTCTAACTTCCCCATCTCTACAGCTTGGGATAACACCAATCCTGCAGAACTGTTAAGATTAAATACAATAATAAATCATAAAGTGACTACCATAGTACCTAGCATGTACCAAGTGCTTAACAATTATTTCCATTCTTCAGGCAATCAACATAAAATGCTGAGAATTCAGACATGCTAATGATCTTAATGCCCAATTGCCCTGACACAACTGCCAGAGCCTATTAATACTCCTCTTAAAGAAGTAGTTTTAAAACACACTAAGGGCCAGTTAGCTCAGCAAACTAAAGTGCCTGCTTAGGCAGATGCAGGGACCGGGTTCAATCCCCAGTGCGCAGTGTCAGCCCCACTCTCAGGGCATACTGAGCAAGAGGTCAGCAAATGACACTGGGCATTGTGTCATGCACCTGTAATCCCAGTACTTGGGAAGCTGAAAATGGGAAAATCATTACGAATCCAATCTAGGTAGTGAGACCCTGTAGACCCAATATATCACACTAACTTGATGGTGACATAGACTCTCTTCTATAAACAAGAATTACAAATTTATTCTACTGTGTAAAAGTATAGGTAAATACTCCAAAAAACGAAAACTTTCAGGACAAAAAAAGAAAGAAAACTAACTATATGCCCTCTGTTTTTGGGTAAAAACCTTCTTCTAAATTACTTTTCTTCTAGGAAGAATGTATGCAGTGTATTATTTGTTGAAACTGTACTTTCGATTTGATTTGAAACTGTCTCATTGCTATATGTTTATCAATAAAACTTTGAAAAGAAAAAAAAATAAAAAAAAAAAAACCCAAAAAAAAAAAAATTACTTTTCATTCAAACTAACAGAAGACAATACACCCTGGTCTGTATAATCTCAGGCCTCTCTTGCAAAGCAGCAGCAAATGAGTAGCTCTGTAATGGTTGATATATTGTGTCAACTTGAGTTTAGAAGTTTAAGTGATTCAGCAGGGGGCTAGGGTCCTTACTTTGTAAACATCCTCATCCTGTGCAAGAGACACTCTAGAGAAAGTGCCAGTCCTGGGGGGAAGGGGGTGCTATTTATAATATAAGGGAGGAAGGGGCTTGCTCTCTCCTCCTTCTTGCTCTTGCTATTTTTGCTGTTTTCTGCCTTAAATTGTTGCCCTCTGCCATGCCACCCTGCCTTGACTGAAAGCTCCACAACTTGTAAACTAAATGAATCTTTTCTTCTTTAATTTGGGATATTGTGTGTTTTGCCCAAAAACAAGAGAAAAATAACCAAGACAATTTCTTTATATGAAAATAGCACTAAAGCACCTGCTTAGGTAGACGCAGGGACCAGGGTTTGACTGCCTGCTTACGGTGCCAGCCACACCCCCAGGATGCACTGAGACTAGGCATGGTGGCACGCACCTGTAATCCTAACACTTGGGAGGCTAAAAACAGGAGGATCACTACGAGTCCAATCTGTGTAGTGAGACCCTATAGACCCTGTACTAAATAATTTTCAAAAAAAAAGGGGGGAGGGGAATAAGCATTGCAAAGTAACAAAATTGAAATTTTATGCAAAAAGTTCAAAATAAGTCCATAAGGTGAAAAGTTAGCTATAGGAAGCAACTGGTGATTAGAACTAATGAAACTACACAAACTTATTTGGAGGGGGTTTTTTTCCACAACTGTAACTAGAAAACAATTCTTTTTTTTTTTTAATATTTTTTTAAAAGACTTGATGCCTCTTTCAACAATTCAGGTTTTTTTAAATTTATTTATTTGTGTGTGTGTGTGTGGCCAGCTCAGCCTACCAGAGGGTGGGGCTGGCTGGCATGTGGTGCTGGGGGATTGAACCGCGGTCCCTGTGCTTTGCTAAGCTTGTTCTAAGTATGTACTTTAGACCACTGAGCCATCTCACCAGCCCTAGAAAACAATTCTTATTCCCAGCCTATATATCATATTTATAAGTACCTGTTGACTGCAACGAGCACTATCCATAATCAGCTAGACAGTATAGTGATGAAAGATACATTACTTCCTGTAACATACAAATGTCTTGGCTTCCTGTTGAAATACCATGCTTGAAAGATTCAGTAAAATCAACACTCGCGTGTTCAAAGTACTTAAAAAAACATAAAAATAGTAAGTTATATTGCTTCTAAACATTGAAGAAAACAAATGACACTGTCTCACAAATCCCAAAGTAAATAATTTTCTAAAAACATCTGTTTTTAGAGGGGTGATTAAACGTATGAAATTAAAAGATAATTTGCTTCATATAATATGGGAGTTGCTTAGCAATTCTGTATTTAATCTTTGAAAAATAGGTCTAGCTAAGGAAAATTTAGTTTGCTGGCGATGAAAGAAAAGCCTATCATTAAGTCAGACACCTTCTCACAAAGTCTTTTAAATATTCTTTCTCCTTCAACTACTACTGACAATTTTTTGAAATCTAGTTCTCATTACTTCCTTCCTCCTCATTACATACTAAAACACCTCCTGGCTATTCCTTGTGCCCTAAACTTCCCACTCATCTACTCCAAGTATTTTAATATATAGTTGCTTATGGCAACTTCAGCTTTGTAAACTAGTAATATAATCCTGAATATCAGCATTAAACTAAGTATAAAGTCTAAATTTTTGACTTAGTAACATTATAAATCATCTATACTTATATACACAATAGCAGGAATAAATTTCATAGTATGCTGAAAGGAAGAACTGCAAAAGAATAAAGAATGTATGATAATATCTATGTGAAATCTAAGAATAAGCTAAACTACTTGATGAACATTTGTTAGAATAGTGATTCATTCTATACCTAGTGATCTGTTCTGTACCCTGATTTATATGAGTTATATAAATGCAAGCATGTACAAATGCATCCATTTCAGATTTCTGCATTTTTTTCATACTAATATATTTAGTATCTCAATAAATAGTACAGGAAAATAAAAAGAAAGCAATGGGTAATACCTGCACTTAGCGAAACTAACAATTTTCTAAGTACAAAATGCGCGGAAGAAATCAGAAGACTAATAAGTATTTTCAACAAAGCTGACACACAGGGGCTGGTGAGATGGCTCAGTGGTCTAAAGCACCTACTTAGAACAAGCTTCACAAAGCACAGGGACCACGGTTCAATCCCCCAGCACCACATGCCAGCCAGCCCCACCCCCTGGTGGGCTGAGGTGGCCACACACACACATACACACACACACAAATAAATAAAATTAAAAAAAAAAAAACCTGACACACATAATCCATGTATACCTATGTACCCATGTTGTATGAAGAAAACTTAGAACATGGAATAGCAAACTAAGATCTTGTAGCTTTTTTTTTTTATATGTCTCAAGAATCAGGAATGATTCTTACATTTTGAAAGTGCTACAAATAGATACACACATCAACACACACACATAGAATATGCATTAAAGCAAAATACTATCTGGTCCATTAAAAAAAAAAAAAAACTTTCAACTTCATTCCAGCCAGCAACCAGGTCCAGCATGTGTTTGGAAATTCCTCCATCAGACAAACCTGGTGTGCAACTCTGTGGCAGGAACCCCTGCAGAGAGGCCAGAGGCAAGACCTACCCAGCTGATTAGGAGCAAAACATCTTGCCAGAGTCACACAGAGCGTTCACTTGCAAGGGCTGCAGCAGGAAGAAGTGGAGCACAGCAGCCAGACATAAGCCACATCCACCTGGATGAGTTCAAACCTGGTAGACCCAGACCTGGTACTAAGGTAATAACTGCACCAAAAGTCTACATCAAAGGTCTACACCAAAGGTCAGAAGACAGTGCTATACAAAATGACAGACTAAGAGCAAAATGCATTCTCAGGCCCCCGAGCCCACCCAGAACAAATGCAGGAGACAACAGCATAGAAGAAATTGGAAATCACACACCTGAAATCGCTGAAATAATAGCAGCTGAAGTAAAGAAACAACTGCAGAAATGTAGAGGAAATCAGATCAGAAATGATTTCTGAAGTAAAAAGAGAAACGATAACTATAATGAAAGAAGTACTAAGTGCTTCTAAAGAAGACATTGACAAAAAATAGAAAAGGATAGAAAAATGATGGAATCCTTGAATGAGCAATATAAGAAATAGAATGCATGAAGCAGGTTCAAAACGATATACAAGAAATTAAAAAAAACCTCAATCACAAGCTGGCAAAACCATTTGAATGAAAGTGAAAATAGACTTTCAGACCTTCAAGACACTATTCCAGCTAGTGAAAAGGTACAAAAAAGATCGCTTAAAAACAACTAGGATGCAGGGCTGGTGAGATGGCTCAGTGGTCTAAAGCACCTACTTAGAACAAGCTAAACTAACCAAAGCACAGGGACCGCGGTTCAATCCCCCAGCACCACATGCCAGCCAGCCCCGCCCCCTGGTGGGCTGAGCTGGCCACACACACACA
>NW_004524641.1:6131665-6132881 GCF_000260255.1 Octodon degus | reverse complement strand
AAAAATAAAAATAAAAATAAATAAATAAATAAATAAAAAAGAAGCAAAGTAGAGCCGATTAAAGCACCTGCAGGCAGGGGGTTCGATCCCCTGGTCTGCCATGCTGGCCCCGCCTCCAGGATGAGACAACAATTGAGACTGGGTGTGGTGGTGCACACCTGTAATCCCAAGTCTTGGGAGGCTGTAAAACAGGCAGATCACTAGTATTGAGACCCTGAACACCCAGTAGGAGGAGGAGAAGGAGGAAGAGGTAGGGGAAGGAGGGAGGAGGAGAACGGAAGACAAAGATGAGAAAGACGAAGACAACTAAGACGAAGACAAAGACAACAACGCCAAAGAAGATGAAGACGAAGATGATGACGATGACGAGGACGAGGAACACTAAGACGACGAAGAGGATGAAGACGATGACGACAAAGATGACAAAGACAACAAAGATGAAGACGATGAAGATGATGAAGACGAAAAAGATGACGAAGACGAATACAAAGACAAAGATGAAGCAGCAGCAGCAGCAAGTAGGGCCAGCCAGATAGCACAGCGAACTAAAGTGCCTGCTTAGGCAGAGCACAGTGGCTGGGGTTCAATCCCCCACATGCCATGCCAGCCCCGCCCCTGGGGCATGCTGAGATGGCAAATGAGAGGCGACTGAGACTGGGAGTGGTAGAGCGCACCTGTAATTTCAGCACTTCAGAGGCTGAAAACAAGATTACTATGAGTCCAATCTCTGTAGTGAGACCCTGTAGAGCCTGTACTAAATACATTAACAAAAAAAAGCAGAATTTCACTTGTACTATAAAACGCTTCTCAGAGTTTTGCTGATAAAAACCATTAGACTAGAATAAAATGAAGTCTCATAATTCCTCATGCAAAGTCTGATTTTTTATAAGTCAAAATAAAACCCAGCTTTCATCTCAGCAACACATGTTTAATGAAAGAAACTTCTATTAATATAGCTAAAGCCATAGCTATGAGTTAGAATACAGTAACTTACAAATACATTTTCAAAGGCAAGTACTTTAAACATAATTTAAAAGACAACATACTTTAAAATATACTGTAAAAGATACTACCGGGCTGGAGAGATGGCTCAGTGGTCTAAAGCACCTACTTAGAACAAGCTTAGCAAATCACAGGGACCGCGGTTCAATCCCCCAGCACCACATGCCAGCCAGCCCCGCCCCCTGGTGGGCTGAGCTGGCCGCACACACACACC
>NW_004524641.1:6126731-6131565 GCF_000260255.1 Octodon degus | reverse complement strand
AAAAACAACTAGGATGCAGGAAAAAATAATTCAACATCTGCAAGACAATGCAAAGATGAACAACCTAAGATTAATACGCATTAATGAGAAAGAAAGAGTCAATACAAAAGATATAAAAAGAATATGGACAAATAACAGAAAACTTCCCAAATATGGGGAAACAATCTGACATTCAGAAAACCGAAGCATATAGAACTCCAAATAAGATCAACCCAATTAAAACCACACCCAGACATATAATAATCAAGATCCCAGAAATTCAGCACAGGAACAGTATACTACAAGCCGCTAAAGAAAAGAAACAGATCACATTTCAAGGAAAACCCATCAGAATAACGGCAGATTTCTCTTCACAAACCATCAAGTCAAGAAGAGCATGGAGCAACGTACTGCAAGTCTTGTAAGAAAACAAATTCCAGCCCAGACTGATATACCCTGCAAAACTCTCCTTCTGGTATAATGGAGAAGTGAAATACTTCCATGACAAAGAACAACTAAAGAATTTCATGAGGACAAAGCCAACCCTACACAGACTACTAAGAGATATTCTAGAGAGGGATCAAAATGACCACAACTCCATGAATGAGAATGGAAAGAACCCACCAAATAGGCAAAAAAACAAACACAGGAGAATAAGAGATATACAAAAGCAGAGGACAGGGGACATGGCTCAGGGGTATTAGCACTTCCCTGGCAAGCACAAGGGCCTGAGTTCAATCCCCGGTTCCGCAAAAAAAAAAAAAAAAAAAGCAACCTTTCCATTTTTTGTATACAGCAGCAAAATACTTCCATCAGCATACTCTACAAATGGACTTCTCCTGCACCCTACGGGTCATGATTCTGTCCAGGTCTATAGGGTGGATATCAAGGAAATAGCAGTAGCGCAGTCCCACAAGTGATACCCGGCCACCAGTAAATCTCATGGACGCTGTCCATGTCCACGACGTACTAGAACTTTGTATGATATCCTATCTCCAAACTCCTAGAAGTGCTGGTCATATATTTGCCACTCCAGTATTTTTGTTATGTTTTATTCTTAGAAATTCTTCACTACCATGAAACCTTTTTCGTAGTTGGTATTTTTGTATATGTTGACCTAATCAAATACTGTGTGAGTACCCTGAATTGATCACAGATTCGTGCATATATTACACTACATTCTGGCCTCTTACTTGGGCTCACAATTTAACTTTTGAATAATATTTTTAAATATTTTTTAATTACTTAATATTTAATTTTCTGAATATTGTTTAATTTTAATTTTTGTTTTATGATTTATACTGTTTCTTTGACTTACAATCTACTTATAAGACATGTTATCATATTTTCTCCTAGTATTAGAACTTTCAAAAGTGTATTTCCATTTTCCATTGACTTTAAAATAGTTCTTCCTTGTCATTTACACACACACACGAAAAAATATGCATATAACCTAAGATTGATACTGTTTTGTAGAAATCTTGAATAACCTTTTAAACAGGTTTGTCTAACATAATTATATTTTATATAGTCCTGCATAACTACCATTTTGAGAACTCTTTATTCTTTATCCAGGCCCATACAGCAACTTCTCTTGCCTTCTGGATTATGATATTTATTACTTTCTATATGCTATATCTGGAGGTATTAGACTATTTCGAGTTTGTATAACTGGAAAATATTTTACTTTTAATTTTCAAAGGTATATTTGCTAAGTATAAAATTCAAAGAGGACAGATTTTTTTTCAGTCCTTTGAATAAATAAATCTAGTTTCTTACTCACTTGCCCTTTTTTTTTTTTTTAATGTGGAATAAGAAGTTATTTTATTTTGTTCTTCCATAGCTATTTTTTTTCTATGTATATGCTTTAACGATTTTTCTTTACAATTAGTTTTGGACAATTTCATTTTTGTGTATCTCGGTATGATTTTATTCATATTTCTTGTGCAAAAGGTTCATTTTTCTCAGAAATGTGGTGCTATAATTTTAACTAAATTCAGAAATTTTAAATCTTTAAATATTGCCTACAAGAATTCTAATTACATGAATTTAAGTTTCTTGATGTTGGCAAAAAGAGAACTATTATATGGCTGATCTGTAAACTCGTCATGTTTATTTTAGACAATTTTTATTGTTATATTCATTTAAGTTTGTAAGTAATTTTTACAATGTGCAATTATTAATCTCATGTTATATATTCATTTCAGAATTATTTTTTCTAAAATTCAAAAAAAAAGGTTTCTCTTAGGTTAGCACAGGGAAGCACAACAACCATGGTTTGATTCTCAGCACCACATGCTGTGCCAGTCCCATCCCCAGGGCAGGCTGAGCTGGCCACAAAAAATTTAAAAAAAGGTTTCCCAACATGTATTCTAGAATAAAACTCAAGAAACCGTTTCTTATTTTTTAAATGTATTTGGTACAGGGTTTCTCTAGGCAGCTCTGACTCGTAGTGATCCTCTTGTTTTCAGGCTTCCAGATGCTAGGATTTCAGGCATGTGCCACACAGCCTGGTCTCTATGGCTGGTTCACTGAGCCTGGGGGCAGGGTCTATGTGGCATGTGGAGCCAGGGATCAAACCCTGGTTCCTGTGCTTGCCTAAGCAGGCGGTTACTCCACTGAGCTCTCTCACCAGCCCTAATATTATCATTTATAGAAGTAAAACAGAAAAATTAGAATGAAAGCAAGAATATTTTTCCACATATACAGCAGTATTATATCAGTTTTGCTTTCAAAATTATGTTTTATCTACTCCAATGTATGACCTATCTAAAAATTATACCAAAAAAATAAAACTTTTTTTAAAAAAGTAATATCTTTCGAAGGATAAAAAATATAATTCTGCTAGGAATGGATACCCAAACATACCAAAAAAAGAGGCAACACTGTAATTTTTAAAATTCAAAATAATAGATGCCCATAAACAGGAAGCAGCTCAATAAGCTTTTTCATAATGTGGACAATAATGTAATAGTTAAATAATAAAATAAGCCAGTCACAAAATGACAAATACAGTATTTTATTTATATGAAGCACTCAGAGCAATCAAACAAATAGTAGAAAGGTGGTTTTCAGGAGTTGGTGAGGTGAAAAACAGAGAATTACTATCTAATAAGTACCCAGCTCAAGTTTGGGACGCTGAAAAGATTTTAAGTAATTAGTGCTAATAAATGTGCAACAATGTGAACATACATAATACCATTGGACACTACTCAAAAGTGAAAAATTAAATGCTAAAAATATTACATAAAACTTCATTTAAGCATTAAAAAAATAAAGTGCCTGCACTTAAACAGAAAAATGTCTTATTTAAACTACAAAATAATTCAATAAGGTATTGCTATCCCCATTTACATGAGAAAACAGGTTGAAAGGCATATAGCTCGCAAGTGGGAGTTGAAATTCACACTCAGGTTTGATTCTAAAACCCATTCATATACACTCCACTTTAAGGACAGACTCAAAAAAAAATTTTAAAAAAAAAGAGCATCTATGTAGATGTGTGTGTGTGTACAGTTTTATTATGCTAAAATGAATACTTTTTTTCCTTTCATTATGATCTTTAATATAATTAAGCAATTACTTTGGGGTGAGGAACTAGAGATTGAACTTAGAGTTTCACTGAGCTTCATTTCCATCCCCTAAAGATTTACTCATCCTGTTTTATCTTTGGAAACAGGGTCTTACTACGTAGTCCAGGCTGGCTTTGAACTTAATACATAGCCCAGCCTGGCCTCATTCTTACAGTGATCCTCCTGTCTTAAGTGCTAGGATTATAGGAATGCAGCACCACACCCAGGCAACTTGCTTATTTTTAAAGGACAACTATATTTTGAAAATCATATCCTGAAAATCATAAACTTGCATTTCTATTTCAAATAAATGAAGACTTATAAATTTTTTTAATTTAAAACAGTTTATATAAATAATCAAACTGAGGAAATTCAGATAATTAGCTTCAAAAGATGTGGAGGACCACCTGAGCAGCTCTCTCCTTGAAAGAAGAGCGATTGTCTCCATTTTGACCTAGCCTGACCCTATTTCCTTGTACTGATATGTACAGAGCTGGCTAGGACTTCTCTTTATCCTTTTAATTGGCCTTAAGCACTGTATATTAGTCTGAGGTGCTGGTGATAAGTCTTTGAAGGTGGCATGTGTGTTTCCCTGGTAACCTACACCTGCTACTCTTTACTGAGACCCAGGTCAAACAGGATAAAGAGCCAATGCTCCACGCTGCCAGCTGGGATTGCTACCAGCTGGGATTGAGCCTTGAGACAGAGGTTATAACTTCCTGGAGCTTGAAAGATTACATCAGAACTGAAGAAGCATCAGACCTCAAAACAGATATTATGTCATTAGCATAATGCAGATTACTTTCTCTGCATATGGCAGAGGTTAAGTGCAGGCCACCTACCTAGCTCACAGTATTCACTTATTTCCCTCAATTCTCAGTCATTCCTCCTCAAGCCACTCCTCCTCCACTGAAAAAAACCCAGGTGCAGCCCTGGGTCAGCTTCTTGATTCCAGAAAGCCATCTTCATGGCTAGATTTAGGGCCCCTTGGCTCCCAATAATTTTAAATATTTTAATGTCTTTACTTTCACTGTGGATTGCACTGGGAGTTGTTGTTTGGAATTAACTTGATGGGATTCCAATAACATATCTTTGGGATTACAAATACTGACTTCTTGACCAAGAGGAGAACCTGGAGGGGATTCCTACAAAAAAGATTTTGAAAAACAATTAAGGTATTTAGCTTTTTACCCAACAAAGTCTTCTAAAAAAGTAATACATGTGAGAGCGCAGGCCCGGAGAGCGAGTGAGACAACCCAGGCCGCGGGATCCTGAACAGACCC
>NW_004524641.1:6111932-6118060 GCF_000260255.1 Octodon degus | reverse complement strand
TGGAATAAGTGCTTCCCTGGCAAGCACAAGGGCCTGAGTTCAATCCCTGGTTCTGCCAAAAAAAAAAAAAAAAAAACACTGAAAAAAAAAAATTAAAGAGAATCTAAATGACTAAAGAGGGGAGGTATCTGAAGTACTTTCAAATCAGTCAAAAACTTCACCATGTAAGAAGTAAGCAAGCTAAGTAATACGTACAGGTTCTTTCTTTTTTTAAGTATCCTGTATTTTAGATTTTTATAATAAAATGAAACTTCAAATACCTGGTACCTTCTTTTGGGTTTCTTCTTAGTTTTTTAAAGAGAAAAAAATAATAAAACCATTTCAAACCAGGTTAATAGAAGAGTTACAATAATTAATATACTTTGTCTTTACAGTAGTTATTCAGTGTACAAGATATAGGCACATATCTATATTGTCTAAACAATATTAGCACAAACCTTTCTTTTTAGTGAGCTAAGAGAAATTACCTATATAACTGTATTAACGATCTTGTATATGAATTTTTTTTTAATTTTTCCTTTCTTCCTTTCCCTTTTCCTCTATCACAGCTTATTTTTTTCTTCTTTTGAACAGTTTCTTCCCAATTCACAGTATCTATTGTACATTTTGGATCTGATGTACTCATTCAGGTTCTCAGTCTACCGAGACAATTCAAAGTTTACACTTACACACCTGATTTATTTCACATATCAATATGGTAATGAGCATCCATTTATCTATAACTCTCCAGTTTATCCTTTATGGCTGAGTAATACTCCATTACAGAAAAAACTCATCTTTTTTACCCACTCCTCAGTTCATGGGAATTTGGGCTATTTTCAAGATTTAGCTATTACAAATTATGCTACTTTAAACATAGGTACACAGGGTCAGCAAGATAGCTTACTGGACTAAGCACCTGCTTAGGCAAGTGCAGGGACCAGAGTTCTATCCCTGGCACCACATGCTGCACTGGCCCCGCCCCCAGATGTGCTAAACTAGCCAATGAGACAGGGCATGGTGGTGCATGCCTGTAATCCCAGCACCACAGAGACTGAAAACAGGAGGATCACTACAAGTCTGAGCTGCACAGACCCTGTACCAAATACATAAAAAATTAAAATGAAACAAAAATATAGGTGCACAGATTATTGCTGTGGTATGATGTTTTTAATTCTTCTGGGAAAACACGCAGAAGGAAAATAGCTGGGTCAAATGGGACCTCCAATCCTAGTTTTTTGAGAAATCTCCATGCTAATTTCCATAGTCTACACTCCCACCAATGGTAGAGAAGGGTTCCTTTTTCTGCACAGCCCTGCCACTATTTGTTATCAATTGATTTCTTGAGGACAGCCATTCTTTCTGGGATGAGATGGAATCTCAGTGTTTTAATCTGCGTCTCTCAAATGACCAATAATGTTGAACATTTTGTCATGCATTTGTTTGCCATTTGTATTTGTTTATCTGAGAAATACGTACTCATCTCAGATGCCCATTTATGGATTGGGTCTTTGAATTTGCAGGGATCTGATTTTTTTCAATTCTTTTTATGTTCTAGATATAAATCCTTTGAGGGACAACTAGCTATAATTTTTCCCATTCTGTGGGCCGTGGATGATTTCTTCTATTACATAAAAGCTTTATAAAAGGTGAGATCCCATTTGTTGGATTCTTTTTCTTTCTTCTCTTTTTTTTTGGACTGGGAATCTACACAGGACCTGACACTTGCCAGGCAGGCACTGTGCTGCTGAGCTATATACCTGGCCACGTATGTTGATGCTTTGTAATATTTCCCTTGCAGTCTGAATTTTGTTCCATGAAGTCTCCACCTACATCTTTATCTTCAAGATTTCTACCCATTTCATCTTTCAGTAAATTGTGTGGAAAGCCAGTTTTTCCAGTATAAATTATTACTTTTCTTCCAGTAAACATGTTTGGCTCATTTGTCAGAGATAAGGTGGCTGAATGTGTTTAGGGTTCTGCCTGCATCTTCTAATCTGTTCCACTGATTCTCAGGCCTGATTTTTTTTTTTTTTTCTGCCAATACCATGCTGATTTTATCACAGCAACTTCATAACATAATTTCTAGTCTGGGATTGTGATGCCCCCTGACTTGCCTTTGTTACTCAGAATTGCTTTCACTATTGTAGGCCTCTTCTAGTTCCAAATGAATTTTAGGAGTCTTTTTTCTAGACCTGTGAAGTTCTTTTGGTTTTCTTAAAACATTAAAATGCAACACAACTGAGTAATTATAAAATTAGCTCCTGAAACAACTTTATCTGCCCCCACCTCATCCCAATTATCCATTTTCCCCCCTGTATTTTAGGGAAGGATCTACAGGGTGTTCAGGATCTCATTACTAGATTAGACTCAGTGATTCTCCCATTTACAGCCTCCCAAGTGCTGGGATTACAGGCGCGTGCCACCATGCCCAGTCTCAGGGCGCCCTGGGGGTGGGGCCAGCACGGCAGGCCCGGCAACCGATCCCCCAGCCCCTGTGTCTGCTTGCAGGCGCTTTAATCTGCTGAGCTATTTGGCCAACCCCCAATTATCCATTTAAAACCATTTATATTTGGCTAGGCATGTCACACACACACCTGTAATCCTGTCACTCAAGAGGCTGGGGCCAGAAAATCATTGCAAATTTGAGGCCAGGTTGGAGTACAGTGTGTTCAGGACAGTCTGAACTATAAGGCAAGACCCTGTTTCAAAGAAACAAAAGTAAATAATGTTTTTTAGAATTTACATTTGAGCCATTAGAGATGGAAAGTCTTAATGTGGTAGTCAGGACAACATACCAAAATGCACCCCTACATTCTGCCCAATTGATTCTAACTCCTAACCATTCCTTCTATCTGTACTGTAAAAAAGAATCAGCAAGCTCCTTTCCACCAGAGGGCCTTAACATAAACCACTTGCTTTGAGTGATCTTTCTTCCTTTCACTAACTTGGCTCTTACTCAAACTGTGTAACTGCAAAAATGCATAACTGTTGCTCCCTTGAGGTCACACCTAATACACAAAGAATATCCAATGTATATGATCATTACTTAATATCTCTATCTATGGAGTATAAGTTCCATAAGATGAAAGCTGTATCTACTCACCTCGGCATCAAGCACCAATGAATGAGATAGTGATTTAAAGCCAACACAAAAAGAGTAAGGGAAACATCAGTTTTTAAAAAATTAATCATATTAACAAAGAGAAATGTAAAGTAAAACAGTGATAAACCAAACTTCCTGTTAACAAGTTTTTCTGTCCCTTAAGTGTTACAAGAAAAAAATAAAAAATAAAGTGTTACAAGGTCTAACAAAAAGCTTAAGAATACCCCAAGAAGGAAAATACATAATCACCCTCTATATTTTCTTCTTAATAGTTTTAAATCAACTAAAACAAAAAGAAACAAGAAGATACGAACTGGATTATACTTTATTAATCAAAATAAATGATTAAGTAACTGTCAAATACATGCTGACAGGTAAAGTGAGTAATTCACTAGAATTAGAAGGGGAGAGCTCAGATCCAACAATGTAAATTACACATCTATTAATATAATTATTCAATTTCTATTCCACCACAAGAATGGAAGCATTATAAAGGAAGATGTATCAGATTCCAGTGCTTACTATGCATCCTCCATTCCCACAAAACAGAAAACACTATGAAATTAGTTAATTAGCTACAAGGGTGACTTTAAGCTATTTCAATAAAAAAAAACCTTTAAATAAGAGAAATATAAAAAATATATCTCACAATCATATTTTACCTAATTATTGGTACTGGGGTTATAGCTCAGTGGTATGTGCTTACTTAAGTGCAAGGCCCTAGGTTTGATGTTAATTGTAATTAACATTGTTGGATCTGAGCTCTCCCCTTCTAATTCTAGATGTCAAAGTGAAAGCTGAAATCAATCATAACTAGAAAATATTATATCTAGTGATGGGGGGATGTTTTGTTTTGCTTTTTGTTTGTGGCATCTGGAATTGAACCCAGAGTCTCAGGCATGTGAAGCAAGTGCTCTCACTATTGAGCCACACTCCCAGTTTTTCTCAAATTGTTTTGAGTTGTTCTAAGTTACTCAGACTAGCCTTGAACTT
The DNA here is from genome assembly GCF_000260255.1 of Octodon degus. Lineage (NCBI taxonomy): Eukaryota > Metazoa > Chordata > Mammalia > Rodentia > Octodontidae > Octodon > Octodon degus. The sequence continues at coordinate 6,113,982 of NW_004524641.1, read as the reverse complement.
TGGATTCTGCTACCTCAGGTTCCTGAGTAGCTGAATTTACAGGAGTATGCCAGTGCCTATATCTAGTCTAGATTTTTTTTTCCTTTATTAATAATGGTATCATTAGCCTGAATAAGAGAAAATATGCACGCATCAAATCAAATTCATTTTTCCTGTATAAGCATTAAGAAAACATCAATAAATGCTATGTAAGAAACAACAAAAACTATGGCAATTTTTCCACTGACATTTATTAATAGTTTCATGCCATCACTGGGACTTTGCTATCACTCTAAACTGCTTGAACTCTGAAAATTTTAAGTCAAATATCCCCCACTATTAATGGATCCCTACTCTATATTAAGCTCTACTCTACCCATCAGTTCAATCTCTTTCATCTTTTGTTTGTTTGGTTGTTTTTTTAAAGCTGTATTTAAGGCCTGGCCAAATAGCTCAGCGGACTAAAACACCTGCTTAGGCAGAGTGCAGAGGCCAGTGCTGGATCCCCAGTCTGCCAGGCTGTCCTAGCCCCTGGGGGCGAGCTGAGACAGTGATTGAGACTGGGCATGGTGACACACCACTGTAAAGCCAGCACTTGGGAGGCTTAAAAACAGGAGGATCACTACAAGTCTGATCTACACAGTGAGACCCTGTAGACCCTGTAGACCCTCTCCTAAATACTTTTTTTAAAATCCACATTTATTTATCTATCTGGTACAGGGTCTCACTATACAGCTCAGACTTGTAGTGATCCTCCTGTCTCACCCTCCCCAGCAGAGGGATTACAGGCATGTGCCACCATGCCAAGTTTCAAGGCCGGCACGATATGCAATATTGGAAACTGAACCTGTGTCCTTGCACTTGCTGGGCAGGTGCTTTAACCACCGAGCTCTCTCTCCAGCCCTTCACCTTTAGTTCTTTTCCCACATCCCTCTCCCACATGTCTATCCTATTTCCTGATACCTACCCAGATGTCTCATATATAAAAGTTCAAAATAATGTCCTAAACAGATTTGTTTCACTGTCTCTTTTTCTCTACTATTTGTTGCTCTTTTTATACTTAAAATCTCAGGTAATGCCACTGTGATTCACTCAAGTAATCAGGTACAAAAACCTTAGATTCACAATTGACTTCTATTCTCTCTCTGAAATCCTCATAGTGACCAAAAGCAATAGAAAAACACACCATTCAAGCCTGCTATTCCCCTACTGGGAATTTTCCTGGAGGAACTGAAAGCGTCATATCATAGTGATATATGTGTACCTATGTTTATAGCAGCACAATTCGTAATAGCCAGAACTTGGAAACAACCAAAATGCCCGTCACATGTGGAATGGTTGAAAAAGATGTGGTACTTTTATATAATGGAGTACTACTCAGCTATAAAGAATGATAAACTTGAAGCCTTCATATTTAAGTGGATGCCCCTCGAAGACATACTTATTAGTGAAATAAACCAGACCCTCATCTGTAAATATCGTATAATCTCCCTAATGTAATGACTTACAATTCCATATATGACTAGGTTTCTAAATTTCTTTGTAAAAATATGTAAATGCTTATTTCTACTTTTATATAATTATTTTTCCTTCATATTCTGTGAGGACTTAAAGTTCAACATATCAATATCTGATGGAAAATAACTGTTCCAGGATATGCCAAAATGTTTGATACTTCTACAGATAGGGTAAACCGAACTGCATACATTGCAGCTTAATAATTAGCTTCTCTTCTGGAGGGTGAACAACCTAAGTTAGCAGATCAAAATTTGGAGAAAAGGAAGGGCTGCATGATTAGCCAACATTTTGGCCCTACCCTTTCAAGGTCAGTGAAGACTCAGGACATAGAAGAACCTGTACCGTAACAACATGTAACTCAGTTGTGCTCCAAATTTTCTAATCAAGAAGATTATGGAGCCACAGAGAAATGTGTTCGAGGATCTAAAGTGAGCCTAGGGAGAGTCACATGGAGAGAAAAAACATTTTCTCAAGCTTTCACAGAGAGCAAATTGGTCAAGCAATGGCCGTGATTCATCCTCATGTCAGACACTGACAAAAGGATGTACAAAAG
>NW_004524641.1:6095145-6106317 GCF_000260255.1 Octodon degus | reverse complement strand
ACGTGTTAGATGAAAGATCCCATCACAGGCACTAATATGAGACAGAAAGGCATTTCCCAAGCCCTGTCCATTGTGAGCTCCTTTCACAAGGCCAGCAATATCCACCACATTCAGAAAGGCAGGAATTTTGCTGAAATACAAAAGGTGATTTCATTATAAAATAGTACTAAGCACTTGTTTATCAGCCAAGTCAATTCCCAAAATATTTCATATAAATCTTTCCTCTTTAGAATAATGCTTAGAAATTGTTTAATAATAACTGGATTAATATCTTCCTCATAATAAAAAATAAGAAATATCCTTTGATAATATTGGAACTATTTTACCTAGGAAAATGAAGGAGAAAAGTTAAAGCAGAACAGAATTTCTATTGTACCTGCAATAGAAAAGCAGTGAGGAGTATACAGAAAGCAGCGTAATCAACATAAAATAAGTCAACACTGGCCAGGTGTGGTGGCACACATCTATAATCCCAGCACTTGGGAAGCTCAGGCAGGAGAATCACCATGAGTTTAAGGTCAGACTGATCTACACAGTGAGTTAAAGAACAGGCTGAATTACACAGAACATAGGGAGACACTGTTTCAAAAAACAAGTCAAGGGGCCAGGGAGATGGCTCAGTAGAATAAGCGCTTCCCTGGCAAGCGCAAGGGTCTGAGTTCAATCCCTGGTTCCACCAAAAAAACAACAACAAAAAAAGTTAATATATGTCAAGTATGACACTAAGTACTTTACATCTATGACCTCATTTCAAAATTCAAGACAGTTCTACAAGGTAGGTGCTATTTATTAAATCCATTTTTTAGATGAGAACTTTATGTCTTACAGTAATTAAGAAATTCACTACATACAGACAGGTCATTCAACTAGTAGTAATAAAACTGGGATTCAAATCTAGGTTTAGGTTTATAATTATTCACCATATACGTTATAGAGTCAAAACCTGCATGTAATGATGAAAACCTGTTATCAGCCAGGTGTGTAATACAGCCTACCTGCTAAAGACAAGAAAAATATTTGTATATAAAAGATAAACTCTGCTTTACAAAGTACAAGCTCAATAAAGTAAAAGTTAACACAAGGCAGAAATCAAGTTAGCAATATCAGTTTGCTATGTAAAAAGTATGAGTAAATAAAGGTTACTTTCAATGTAATGACAAAGTAATATGGTATGTCAGTTTTACCCACCTGAAAGCATACAACATAAAAGGTCCACAAAAGACATCACTATTAAATGAGTCTTTCAAAATAATTATTCTATAAACAATTATTACAGATAGTTCTGTTACCAGAAAATCCAATGAAACAACAAAAAATGCAGTTAGTTAACCAGCTGGACATTGTGCTTACCTCTCCAGCATCTACTTCCTCTTGGTAACTATACCAATTTTTTCTTTTTATACTGATTGATTGATTGATTGATTGATTGACTGATTTGGTACAGGGTCTCGCTACGCAGCTTGGACTCACAGTGATGCTCCTGTCTCAGCCTCCCCAGCACTGGGATTATAAGCATGCTCCACCATGCCTGGTTTCATCATGCTAACACGGCTTGTGGTACTGGGGATCAAACCTGGGTCCTTGCACTTGCCAGGCAGATGCTTAGATTGTCAAGCTGTCTTCCTGGCTCCACACCAATTTTCTTTTCTTTTCTTAATGTATTTGGTACATGGTCTCACCACGCAGCTCAGACTCATGGCGATACTCCTGTTTTCAGCCTCCCTAGCGCTGGAATTAAAGGCGTGCACTACCACACCAACTTGGTAGCCGGCTCAGGGCATCCAGGAACAGGGCTTTCACAGCATACGGTGCCAGGGATCAAATCGCAGTCACTGTGCTTGCCTAAGCAGGTGGTTAGTCCACTGAGCTATCTCACTGGCCTGGATTTTCTTACGTGTGTATTTTTGTTTAACTCTGGAAAGATATTAATATCCTAGGTAAAATAAATATCTTACTTCTGTAAATATGAACAGTTCACTAGAAAATATGCAAGGATATATCTAAGTATTTATACTTGGTACAGCAAGGTAGATGAAATATAGCTATTATTCCTTCACTAAATTATCATTTATCTAGCAAAAGTTTCATTTTTTCTAATTGAAGATATAATACATGTTCACTGTAAAAATAAAATTCAAACACTATGGAATAATTAGGAATATAGTCAGTCCTCCATAGGGCAAATTCAATTGATCACTTATTAAAAATATTCTAGGGGAAAACAACTGCACCTGTACTGAGCATGCACTAATATTTTTCTTGTCTTTATTTCCTAAATAGAATGTAACAATTATTTATATATAGTCAATATAAATCAACTGTTATAAGTAATCTAGAAATGATTTAAAGTATATTGGAGAATATGCACAGGTTATATGCAAATATTACACCATAAAGAACTTCTGGTACCCACAGGGTTCTGAAACCAAGTCTCATGGATACCAAAGAACTATTGTAAAGATCACCTAAAAGCACCCAGAGATAACCACTAATTATAATAGTTCATGACCTTCAATACGTATCTTTTCCTATGAACATACACTCTAATTTTACATTAGATGATGTAATATAGATGAACTACTATATTCACCAGAAAAAAATAACTACAATGTTAACCAATGTGTACAGCCTTCCTTTCCTCCTCTTCCATATTCTACATTGCTTTTATAATTACCCAAAACAATGCTACATTAATTTTGAAAGAAAAATCTTCCACTTCACTTGGGATTTATCATGTATATTTACTCAGCTTATACAGTGCCACTGAAAACAACATTAAGTATTTCTTACCTTGCTGGTTTGTGATACTGGCAAAGAAAGTCAAATCGTTCATCTGGCACAGGGACTCTGCTCTCATTAGGATCAATAGTGCAGAATGGAAAGTTTTCTGCTGAAGCCTGACTATTTGTTAATACATTAAAGAAGGTAGATTTCCTAAAAAGCAAAAATAATTTCTATTAATTCTTAGATTAATACAAAGAAAAAGTTTACCCATGCTAATTATCAAATAAAATCTATGAGGATTAGAAAGCCAATCTGCGAAGGCAGGATACATAACTATTTTTACTAACAAAAATGGATGAAATTTACAACAATGCAGCTCATTATCTAAATTATGTTCTTCTCTCAGTCTATTTGGAAACTGAATAGGAAGCTTCCAAAAAATCTTTATTATAAAAGACAACACTCATGTTACACCACAAAATGTATTTGTTTTTATAATGTAGCAGGTAGAAGCAGTATCATTTCACCTATATCTATGTATAGATGAAATGATAGTATGCAGTGTTGAAAGCTGTGTATCTAGTTAGGACAACCACTCCTCAAGCATTCTGAGTTGAGAGAAAGATCCTGTCTCACAGGAAATGAAAAGACAGAGCTCAGATTCTAATTGTGAGTACACAAGAATTACTGGCAAGTCTAGTATATGAACTGTAAAAGTAAAAAATAAACTTTTTCCAAGGTGTGACTTAAGAGAAAAAAGAAATCCACCTGGCCTGTTGGTGCACACCTGTGATTCCAGAAGTTGGGAGGTGAAAGCAGGACATCTGCTTTGAGTTCAAGGCCAGTCTAGGCTATATAGCAAGACTCTGTCTCAAAAATCAAAAAGAAAAAAATAAATAAATCCAGTAACATGGAATAAACTGGTCATTGATTTTCTAACTACCTGATTTTAAGAGGTCGTATGCATTAATATGCCATATTAACACTAGCCATATTTTTGAAGTATATTTAAAATGACAAAAATTTTAAGAGTAAAATTGAAGGCAAAATCAAATTTTTAGAGGCTGTTTGTTCTGTAACAATTTTCAATTCCACCACGAATTAGACACATGGAGAATCCACTATAGTGACCTCCTTGCTCCATATAATGCATATGAAAAACTTCAAATGAGAATTACTGTTCCATTATCTTTTTTGTTTTAACTGAAGAAATTGAGGAAATAACTAAAGATCAGTTGACAACTGAGACTGGTTCTTGCTAACTCTTGCTAGATATATTATTATGTAAAAATATTTGCATATGGGCTAAATCTGATAACAAATGAATAATCAAAATATAACAGTTGTGCTAGCACTGTGCAATTATGAATAATTATTTTTCTCTTTTCCAAAAGAATTTAGGATTAAAATGTCTATTCAGAGATCTAATTAGTCTATATTCATCAGGAGAAATTTATACTTACTACAGTTAGCTCATCTGATTGAACTTTTAAACCAAAAAAGCAAATCCTTTTTAATTTAATTCTGAGAGCTCTAAAAGAGTGATGAACAAAAGGTATCAACTGAGATAATATCTAAGTACTATGAGTGAGAAGTATTTTAACAAAGTACTTTAACTCTACCCGCATATAGGTCTTTAGACATCATCTACTATCACTGAGACTAAACAATTCAGAGTCAAGTACCAATGTCTAATAAACAGCCACACAAATTATTGCTAGTTGCTTAGAACACAATTAAGACAAATCAGTAGGTTTCAAATGCCTAACAGAAATCCCTGAGAATAAAAGTAGGTATAACCAGTCCTCTTTCCAAATCACCTGCTGTAGGCACCTGTATTTTAAACATATTCATGTGATGTGAAGTCAGGGATTTTTTTGTTTGCTTTTGTGAAGGCAGGTTTTAAGACTGGGCTAGATTAAGATTCAGCTAACAACCCATGGCATAATGATGACTGCTACAGAATTTATAGTGGCACCATTAAAGAACCTAGTAATAAATCCAAAACTCTAGGGATGATAATTAAAAGGAAATTATTAATTCTATAAGGCTAGCTCTTAATTTCAACCTTATTGAGATGTCACAGTAGTGAATTTAAGTCTTATAAAGGTATAGTCCACCTATATTCAAAATGACTATGAAACCTAACACAATATGGGCTAGTAGAACATTTTTTTTTTTTTTTTTTTTTTTTTTTTGGTACCAGTGATAGAACGCAGAAACTTGCGCTTGCCAGGCAGGCACATGTGCCAATGAATTATCTCCTAGCCTCAAATCATTTTTTAAAAGTGTTTATATTCAGACTTTGATCTTTAATAACCCCTCCCAATAAGAATTATCAGGACTTCATGGAGAAATGACTAGTTTCAGGTCTGGTACTAAAAAGATAACATACACAAGAACTCAATTTCTTTTTTTTTTTTAAATTTTTTTTTATTTTAAGGAAGGGTCTACAGGGTGTTCAGGGTCTCCCTATTAGATCAGACTCATAGTGATCCACCTATTTACAGCCTTCCAAGAGCTGGGATTACAGGCGGGCACCACTATACCCAGTATCAATTGCTTTCTCAGCACGGCCTAGGGTCAGGGCCAGCACAGCAGGCCCAGGGATCAAATCCTGGCCCCTGTGCCTGCTTACAGGAGCTTTAATCTGCTGAGCTATTTGGCCGGCCCTGACAACTCAATTTTTCTAAAAGAACACAATGAAGCTATTGAAGACCATTAGAATGCTATCAAAAACACTCTGCTTCCCTATAGTTCCATCTACTCTGGAGACTGAAGCAGGAAGATAACTTGATCCCAAGAATTCAAGATCAGCCTGTCTAACAAGCCAATATTAGTCAATCTTGAGTATCAATAGAAAACAATACAATGAATTACAACAAATCAAATCATTTCATACCCATAAACTGTTAATACTCAAAAAAGGATTAATTCCATTGAAGACTGTTATTTGTCTTTTCTATATAAAATACACTTTCAAAATAAGCAAAAGATTGATGCGTATTTCATAGGCATGTTCCAGCCAATTAACAAGGAAAAGAATTAAAAATAAGAACATCACAATTTTTCAACCACTAACAAAATGAGGGTTCTGGATAATGCCCCCCAGGGACTGTTGGGAAAAAATAACAGTACCTCTTCTAAGAGAAGTTATTATCTTTCACATTAATCTGACCAACGCTTTGAAAGTTCACATCAGTTTATGGGACATATAAAGGACAGAAGAACATATTACAGGACACCATAGGGATACAATAAAATCCAGACTATGGAAAGTTGTGTAAGACAACCAAATGTCTTCAAGAAACCAATTGCAGGTAGAGGTAGGAGAAAAACCTTTCTTTCCAGTGAGATGCACAAGTGCAGACCAGAGATCCCACTCAGAACCAGGAAAAAACATACAACGCAGAACACAGAAATCATCTCTTTAAAGAGGTTAAGGTTCTAAAGAGAGGGATGGAGGAAGTGATTTACTTGGCTCTGGGGACAAATTTGCTATTCTGAGCAAAGAAAAGAGGCAAGAATCCAGGCTTTAGACACATACAAAGCTGAAGCCTAAGGAAAAAGAAATAGCCAAACATTATAAGGATAATATTAAGTGCCACAACATTTTTTTTTATATTGTAATTATAAAACAGCTCATTGCTATTATTGTAGTCAACTGAAACTCTAAAAATGCTATAGAGGGACAGCCTGATAGCTCAGCAGACTAAAGCACCTGCTTAGGCAGGGGTTCGATCCCTGGCATGTCGTGTTGGCCGCGCCCCCAGGGCACGGTGAGACAGCAATTGAAATTGGGCTGGTGGCACTAACCTGTACTCCCAGCACTTGGGAGGCTGAAAACAGGAGAATCACAGTGAGTCTGATCTACATAGTGAGACCCTGTACTAAATACATTTTTTAAAAAGAAAGAAAACTCTAGAACTATACACAATGAAAATATCTCTCAAAAGCAAAGATATAATAAATTTGTCAAGAACTGGTCAAATAGCTCAGCAGATTAAAGGCCAGGGATTGGATTCCCAGGAGCCTGCCATGCTGGCCCAGCCCCTGGGACATGCTGGGACAGCAATTGAGACTGGGCAAGGTGGCATGCACCTGTAATCCCAGCTCTTGGGAGGCTGTAAACAGGCAGATCACTACGAGTCCGATCTAGTAGTGAGACCCTGAACACTCTGTAGATCCTTCCCTATAAATAAATAAATAAATAAATAAATAAATATCATTAGCCATAAGGAAATACAAATCAAAGCCACAAAAAGATACCACTTTACACCCTGACTATAAAAAAATAATAATAATAATAGGCTTAGAGGAGGTTACAGAAAAACTGAAATCTGAATACACTAATAATGGGAATGTTAAATGTTACAGTCACTTTGGAAAAGCTTGTCTGTTCTTCAAATCATGAAACAGTTATGCACCATATGACTTAGAAATACTACTCCTAAACATATACCTAAGAAAGAGGAAAATTTATGTTTATTACAAAATATGTGTATTATAACCTTGAGACGGAAAAAGTACAAATAAATCTGAAACACAATGTGGTGTCAAGAAATTTCTATTACTCAAACAATAAGGGGAACATGTCGAGAAGAATGAGTAGACATGAAGGTTCCTAAAAGCCAAATATAAGCAATTTAGGCAAATAAATAACAATTGTAATAGATTACATACTATAGCCAATAGAATAAGTCTATACTGATATAAATTATAATGAATAAGAGCTCTTACTTAAAACTGAATGCTATGCAATAAGCATTCCCTGTATAAATTATTCCTTCTACAAATATAGAAAAGGAACAATAAAAATATTTATGTATTATTAATTAATTTATTATGAGGTTTTGCTTTTTCTTTTTTTGCAGCACCAGGGATTAAACTTAGGACCTTGCACTTGCCAGGCAGGCGCTTAAACCACCAAAGTATATCCCCAGCTGGGAATCTTAAATTCACCACAATAACTGTTTCAAGCAAGACTCATTAATACATGTAAAAACTAGGGAGCAAAAATATAAGAAACAAGATATGTACACAATTTCAAGAATCTCGGTACTTACCTGCAGACTTCCCAGGAAACCTAGTCCTCCCCCAACACACACACCCCCTCACGGGAGATAGGTTGAACCCTGACCCTAGCACTGGGCCGAACCCCAGCCTCCCAGCCTTGTCCTCACCCAGAAGACTGCCTTAAGGAGCTAGTGGGCTTTGCCCCTGCTCTTCACCAGAGGCCTGCCCCAAATCCCTCGACTGAGCTCAGCTGAGCCAGGCCCACCTGTCATCACCCAGAAGCCTGCCACAGGGACCTGAAAACAGGTGCCCAGAAGACTGCCACAGGAACCTGCAGGAGCCTTGGTGAGCCCTAACCTGCACCAACCTACCATTGAGAAAGCCTTGTAGAACTTCAGCCTGCCCTTGTCATAATTGGATCCTTCTGGAGCTGTGGCTCACCCCCCCCCCCAACACACATAATGGTGAAAGCCACACTGAACTCCACACAGCAGGGGCTTTGGTGAGCCTACCCTGTCCTCCCTCCTGAGAACCTTGCTCATCCATACCAGACACCCATACCATCACTGCAGATTCAGGGAGAATACTGGGAGCTTCAAAACTGATAAAAGGCAGGAACAAAATATAATCTCAGACCTCTAGCCCACCCAAAACAGGTCCAGGAAATCACACACCTGAAATTTGGAAGGTGATAGAAATTTGGAAATCACACACCTGAAATTTCTGAGATTATAACAACTGAAGTAAAGAAGCAACTCTCCACCAGGCTATGGAGAAAATCAAATCAGAAATAATCTCTCAGCCTGGGCCTTCCATGCCAGCCCTGCCCGCAGGGCACGCTGAGACAGCAACTGAGATTGGGTGTGGTGGTGCACACCTGTAATCCCAGCTCTTGGGAGGCTGTAAACAAGTAGATCACTACTTGTCCAATCTAGTAGTGAGACCCTGAACATCCTGTAGACCCTTCCCCAAAATACAACAGAAAGAAAGGAAAAGAAAAGAAATAATCCCTCAGGTAAAAAAAGAAATGAAAACAATCATGAAAAATTTGCTCAATTCATCTAAGGAAGACACAGATTAGAAAATAGAAAGGAATAAGAAAATGATGGAAACATTGAATGAAAAATATAGGAAAGAACTAGATTGCATGAAACATTTAAACATAACCAGGACATTAAGAACTCCACTGAAAGCTGGCAAAACCACTTGAACAAAACTGAAGATAGAATTTCAGACCTTGAATATAGCATTGCAGCTAGTGAACAGGAAAGACAACATCTCTTAAAAATGACAAGGAACTAGAAAATAACAATACACCAGCTGCAAGATGATGCAAAGAAAAATAATATAAAACTAACAGGTATCAACAAAACAGCTGGAGTTAGCACAAAAGGCATAAAAAAAGACTTGTTTGCACAAGTAGTAGCAGAGGGCTGGTGAGACAGCTCAGCAGAATAAGTGCCTGCTTAGGCAAGTGCAGGGACCAATATTCAATCCCCAACACCACATGCTATGCCAGCCCTGCCCCCAAGCGCACTGAGCCAGCTACCTAGACTGGGCTTGGTGGCGCCCACCTGTAATTCCAGCACTGAGGAGGCTGAAAACAGAAGGATCATTATGAGTCCAAGCTGCATAATGAGGCCCTGTACCAAATACATTACCAAATAAAAGTAATTCCAGAAAATTTCCCAAGTATGGGAAAAGAATCTGACATACAGTAACTGAGGCACACAGAACTCTAGCTTGCCATAATCAAAATAAATCTTCACACAGACACACAATAATCAAGATCCCAGAAACAATAATAGAGTACAATATATTAAAAGCTGATAAGAGAGAAGAAACAGATCACCTATATAATGGAAGGCCCATGAGAATCACGGCAGATTTCTCAACACAGACCATCAAATTAAGAAGACCTTGGGAGTGAGATATTTCAGGCCCTGAGAGAAAACAACTTCCAACCCAGACTGATGTACCCTGCAAAACTTCTATCAAATTTAATGAAGAGATCAGATACTTTCATGACAAAGAACTGAAGAAATTCATGACAAACAAATCAACCCTACAAAGAATACTAATAGATATTTTGGAAATAAAGACGAACACAACTTCAATAACAACAGCAGAAGAGAACCACCCAGCAGAGCAAGCAATTAAGCAGACAGGAAAAGTATGGATCGTACAGTAGGAAAACAATCTGACAAAAATAAGCTAATACATATCAGATATAAGAGACAGATTGACTACGCAAAAAATCAGCGAAAAAAATAACAGAACTAAACCAAACTTGTGAAGAAATGGACACAGTGGACATTTAGAGTGTTTTACCTAACAATGTCTGAATACACATTCTTCTCAGCTGCAAATGGAATGTTCTCCAAAGTGTGCTCCAAGAGCACACTTAAATAAAAGGAATCAAAATTATGCCATTCATATTATCTAACCACAACAAAGTGCAATGAAACTGGAAATTACTGACAAAAGAAACAGCCAAAATTCCATAAATACATGGAAACTAATACCCTCCTGAACAATCAATGAGTCACAGAGGAAATTAAACAATATTTCTAATCTGGGACACAATAAAAGCTGTCTTAAAAGGAAAATTTATAGCAGTAAATTACCATAATAGGCAAACAGAATGAGCTCAAATAAACAATCTTATGCTGTACCTCAAACTTCTAGAAAAAGAACAAGTTAAGCCCAAAGCCCAAAGAAGGCAGGAAATCATAAAGATCAGAGCAGAAATAAATCCAATGGAGACAAAGAAAATACAAGGAATTAATGAGTCAAGTCAATTCTTTGAAAGAATAAAATTGATAAACTCCTAGCCAACCATATCAAAAAAAAAAAAAAAGGAAAGAAAAAGTTCAAAATTCATACAATAAGGAAAAGGGTGAAATCACTACAGACCCTATAGAAATTTACAAGATCATCAATACCTATTTCCAAAATCTTTACTCACAGGATGGAAAACACAAAAGAAATGGACAGATTCCTTGATATGTACAAACTAGCAAAGCTGACTCTAGATATAAAAATTCTGAATAACCCAGTATCAGTCAATGAAACTGAAAATGTAATCTAAAACCTACCAAGAAAGACAAGCCCAGGTCCTAATGGATTCACAGCTGAATTCTTCAAGAAATTTAGAAAAGATTTAATACCAACCCTTCTCAAATCCTTCAATGAAATTGAAAGGGAAGCAATTCTCCCAAACTCACTCCTGGAGGCAAGTATTACTCTGATACCAACACCATAGAAGGACCCAATCTAAAAAGAGAACTACAGGCCAATCTCCCTAATGAACATAGATGCAAAAATCCTCAGTACAGTGGGCTGGGGAGATAGCTCAGTAGAATAAGTGCTTGCCTGGCAAGTTCAAGGTCATGAGTTCAATCCCCAGTACTGCAAAAAAAAAAAAAAAAA
>NW_004524641.1:6092205-6095045 GCF_000260255.1 Octodon degus | reverse complement strand
CTTATAAAATGAGAAATTACTTTGGCAATAACAACACACAATGTACTAACCATTGTTACTCTCCTAAAATCTTGTTTTGAGATTTTGTACCACTGTTTTTATTTTTTTTTTCTTTCTTTAAAATAAAAATAACTGATGTCAAAAAAATAAAATAAAATAAAAGTAATACATGTTAAGTATAATGGATTTTTATTTAGTTTAATCCACTGAGTAATTTTTGGAACATTAATCTCTAGTGTTTTATAAATACTAGAAACTGAGAGGAGGGGTGCAATGCTGAAGATGGAACCCAGGTCCTCTATGGGTCAGGCTAACACTCCTACCAATAAGCTAGCTTCCACAGGTGACTTTATAAAGTCTCAGTATCGTTGGTAAACACAGATAAAGTAAACTGCAAAGGATATATCTATGTAAGAAATCTAAGACAGCAATACATCAACATCCTTTATTGATTTGCTAGTTGATACAATCATTAAATCCCATGTTTCTTTCATTCAATAAAACAAATGACTGGGAACAAAATTTCCCCCCCCCCTTAAAGATGTGTGCAAACATTTTAATTCAACCAAATCCTCCTAATTTCTAAACAATGACACTCTGACAAAGAAATTAAAAGAGTCAAAGCAGTAAGTAGAATGCTGATTACAGAACCCGGGAAGGGAGAAAGAGGGTGGTGAAAATATAAAATCTTAGATGAAAGGCATACGAAGGGTGTGTGTGTGTGTGTGTGTGTGTGTGTGTTGCATAACATGGTGTGGTAGACAACTGATGCTCAATTTGTAACACCCAGCTGAACTGAATCAGTATAGTGCTGGGTGTGGGAGGCCCATCCTCTGAGGATTGTTGCTAGCAGCACAGACAAAGAAAAGCTGTTAGAAAGCTGTAGGGAGCAGTTAGGGAAGCTCTAGGGAAGTTGATGGTTCTCTTGAAGAAGCTTGTCACATTAGCTTTCCAGATGGGAACTCAGCTTTCCTCACTGCTGAAGGAGGTCAGGACTCCACTATTGCTAAGGATCGCTGTGGTACTTTTCAGGGGAGCTCCAGTTCTTATTTTGAGTACTGTTTTCCAGTCCAGACCCCTCAGCCTGCTAGCACAGATCCTTCTTCCCACTGGCACAGACTTCGAAGCTTCCATCATTGACCTTGGGCTTTCCCAGTGCATATTCATGAGACATGCCTCCGTGAGACATTGTTGTGGGTTCTAGGTCTCCAGATGGACTCATTGGGGGCATTGTTATGGACTCTAGGTCTTCAGCTGGACTCATGTAGGACAATACCATGAGAGATCCAAGCCCTCAGCTGGATTCCTTGGTCTTTAATGTGTAGACAGATTTCCTGCACTCTATCTGTATATGATTATTGGGTGACTATTGTAAAATAATCTTATAATTAATTTTCCCATATGATATTGTTTCCCCTTGCAAAACCTTGCACTACTACACATGGTAATATAACTAATCAGAGTAGTATACATTAAAAATTTACTTAAGAGTAAGTTTTAAATGTTCTCACTATAAAAACTTTAAATGTTAAGTATTTGAGATGATAGATATATTATCTGATTTTATTGTTTTAAATTATATTCATAGGTTAAATCACTTTGTACAACATAAATTTATACAACTATAAATTATCAATTTAGAGTAAAAGAAATTAAATAAATACAATGTATTTAATCCTTAGGAAATTAGCTATGTTTTTTCATGCATTGTTAGTTTTACCCCAAATACTCTTTTCTTCCAGAGGTCTGACAATACAGTTGGAGTTGATAATAGAGTATCACAGAGTTTGGTCAAAAAGGTAGTCATAACAAGGGTAGTTTCACCACAGTCACTGCTACTCTTTATGTGACTTGGGCAAATCATTTTACATCTCTAAGGTATAGTTTGCTCATAAAAATAAGGTTAACACTAAGATCTCTATATTACTGAGCTCTTATGATCAAGACCTACTTATCTTAAAAGCACAAGGTAAGCAAAGTATAATACAAAGAGACATTAATATTATATGCCACACCTCACTGTATGATCTGATAGGCCTCTTGGTAGGTTTAGGGCAGTGATGGCAAACCTTTTAGAGCTTTCAATCATATACGGACCCTGGTCTAGGGTATTTTTATCTTAACCTGTGATCCTCTCAAACAGGGCCGTATGCGACTAGACAAACAGAAAAAAGTAGTATGGAGTTACGAAACCTTTTTTGTTTAAAGTGTTTGTAGCTATAATATATACCTAAAGCTCCCATGTTCTTCATCCTGTGATGCAGTCACTGAGGCAGAAAGTTACATGTAGCTCAGGCTAGCTATGAACTCACTACATAACCCAGGTTGGTTCTGAACTCACAATGACTCTCCTGCCTCAGACTCCCATGTACAGGGAATGCAGGCATGTGCACCACATCTGGTGTGAATCTAAACATTTTTGAGTAGTTTTGTATTCACAAGGCATTTTCTATGTTTATAAATAGCAGCTCTATCCATTAATTCAAGACTTAGCCTGATGTAAGCAAAATTCTGTAAAGACAGCCTGGCATAGTGGCAGACACCTATAATCTCAGCACTCTGAAAGGCCAGGGCAGCAGGATCCCAAATTCAAGCCCAGTATGGGCAACATAGTAACTTGGCAAGATCTTGCCTCAAAATAAAAAGGGCTGAAGATACAGAAAAATAAGTGAACATGCAATAGGTGAAGACCCTGATTTCTATTTTAAATTAACTTTAAGAAGCAAAGTAGATTCACTTAAACAGTTTTGCAAGCTTGTGATAGAGAGTTTCATTTCCTCTATATCTCTTTGACTCTGCTTCATGCGATCTATTTCTTTCCTGTATTGCTCATTCAAGGA
>NW_004524641.1:6079664-6081657 GCF_000260255.1 Octodon degus | reverse complement strand
ATATTAAAAAAGAAAAACACAAAGGCCCTTCCAACATACAGGCTTAAAGTTTACTACTTTACAAAACTTAATCCTCCCCACTTCAATTTTATTCTGTGTCTATACCACAACCCTCTCAGAAGACCTCACTTTACCTTCACCAAGGTAGAACTATCTGGATTGATGCTTCTCAAATAATCTGTGTATATTTTTGAAAACAGTAAAAATAAATTACTAGGCAAAGGAAAAATTTTAAGAATCTACAAAAAGTACTAACACAATTTTTTATTATTTTACTGAAATCACAAAAAATAGCTAACTTGCTATAAAAGTTTCTAAGTCTTCATTCTTAATATAGTTGTCTTAGGGAGGACTTACAACAAAGAAAAGCACAGAACAAGTCCACAGTCCACCCCTACTTTCTACTTGTATTTTCTTTGTATTAATCTGCTCATTATAATACTATTACTATAAAGTACAGTCCTGGCCTAAGCTTTAACCTCAATCCCATTTTATCAGAGAATAACTATTACTGGTTCACTTTTGCAGTTTTAAGAACACAACCCAAAATACAGTCTTTCCTGCTGTGACTCTGTATTATATCACTCTCTTCTTAATAATTAGCTAACTTAGTTCTTTAATCCTTTCATCTCTAATAGATAATTCAGATGTCCTTTTTTTCCTCTGAAATAATTAGAATCCCCTTCTCTTCTGCTTTCTCAACATATGGAAAAGTAAGAGTGCAGAAAAGTTCTACAATTTAAGAAAATATCAGAGCTGTGAGTATAGCTCAGTGCTAGAGCACTAGCAGAGCATGTAACAAGGTCCTGGGTTCAGTCCCCATCATAACAAAAAGAAATTCAAAACGTCTTTCCTGTGGAGGGCAAGGGATATAACTCAGTAGTACAGCGCCTGCCTGACAAGCACAAGGTCATGAGTTTGATCACCAGTACCCCCCCCCCAAAAAAAAGCATAGTTCTACACAGAAATATTTCTCAGAGGATCAGATGCAGAATAATTATACTCAGTTAAAATATGATCGGGGAAGTTCAGGCTGGACAACTAGCGGGCACCAGAGAAGGGGAGAACCTGTCCACTTCCAGAGCATTTCACCAGTACATCTGTTTGCTTCCTACAACTTCTGAAGACAAATAATTATGACACTATGGCAGGGATTTTGCATTCAGTGGTTCACAGGCTCCCAGTCAGGCTACAGACTGTGACAAAGCTACCGATTGTGACAAAACATGTAGAATTTCTCATGGGTACAGATTGGATTCGTCACAAAGTTACCAAATCAAGAATTCCAGATAGTGTGTTTCAGCCTTCACCTGGAGATCATGAAAAATATGGTGGGGATCCACAGCACCCTCATAATCTGCATGTTTTTACCAGAATAAAAAGTAGGATAAGATGACCATATTGGGAAAAAGATGTAATCAAGATGCTTAGATTAGAAAAAGCACACACTTCTCAAGTTCATAAGAACATCCCTTCAGTAAATGCAAAAATGAAAGTGGTTAAGCATCTCTTAAGAATCCAGCCCCTGAAGCTGCCGCAAGGACTTCCCACAGAAGAGAACATGGCTAACACATGCCTCAAGAGTACTAGGGAGTTAGTAGTGCAGTGGCATTTGAAGCCTGTGGACACCTGTAAGCCCCGTACTCAGGGGGCTAAGATAAGAAGAATCCTTGCAAGTTCAAGGACAGACCCAGGCTACACAGTTCAAGACCAGCCTGATAATAAAGACCTTGCCTGTAAAAAACCCTATGGAGCAGGAAACAAGTCCTGATTCCACAGAGCTTCATAATTTAAAAATGTAAATTATATTTAAAGTTGTTGGGAAGCTGGGTATGATGGTACAGGCCTGTGATCCTAGCACTCAGGAAGCAAGGGCAGGAAGACTGCTGTGAGTTTGAGGCCAGCCTACACTACATGGTGATACTCTGTCTCAACAAAAAAGTAAAGTTGGTGAGAAGATGCTTTCATTAAAATATATATAAAAAAGAATAGC
>NW_004524641.1:6064970-6077031 GCF_000260255.1 Octodon degus | reverse complement strand
TGGGCTGGGGAGATAGCTCAGTAGAATAAGTGCTTGCCTGGCAAGTTCAAGGTCATGAGTTCAATCCCCAGTACTGCAAAAAAAAAAAAAAAAAAAAAAAGTTAAAAAAAAAATCCTCAGTACAATACTAGCAAACAGAATGCAGCAAATCAGCAAGATTATACACCACAACCAAGTGGGACTAAACCCAAGAGTGCAAGGACAGTTCAATATACACAAATCCATAAATGTAATACACCACATCAATAGAGCCAAAGACAAAAATCACATGACCACCTCAATAGAAGAAAGAAAAGATTTTGACAAAGTCTTAACACTCATTCATGACAAAAACCCTACAGAAAATAGGAATAGATGGTCTTTACCTCAACCTGATAAAAGCCATCTATGACAAACCAACAGCCAACATCATACTAAGTAGGCAAAAATTGAAGGCCTTCACTTTAAAATCAGGAATAAGACAAGGATGCCCACTATCATCACTGCTGTTCAATATAGTTCTGGAAACATTAACCAGAGCAATTAGTCAAGAGAAAAAAATAAAACGAATAATGACTGAAAAGGAAGCAGTGAAATTATCATTATTTGCAGATGACATGATACTGTACATTGCAGACCCCAAAAACTCCACTAAGTGATTTGTAGATTTAATAACCAAATTCAGCAGCATAGCAAGATACAAAGTCAACACTCAAAAATCAATAGTATTTCTTTTTTTGTTTTTCTTTTCTTTTTTTTTTTTTTCAGAACCGGGGATTGAACTCAGACCCTTGCACTTGCCAGTGAAGCGCTTATTCTACTGAGGCATCTCCCTGGAACCCTCCCTGGTTTTTTTTTTTGTTTTTTTGGGTTTTTGTTTTTTTTTTTTTTTTTTTGGCAGAACCAGGGATTGAACTCAGGCCCTTGCACTTGCCAGGGAAGTGCTTATTCCACTGAGCTATCTCCCCAGCCCCACATCAATAGCATCTCTATATACAAACAATGAACACACTGAGAAAGAAACCACACCTTTCACAACTACACGTAATAAAATTAAATACTTAGTCAATCTCACAAAGTAAATAAAAGATTTATACAGTGAAAATTATAATACTCTGCAAAAAGTCAGATGAGGATTTCAGAAAATTGAAAGATATCCCTTGCTCCTGGAGAAGAAAAACCAACATTGTGCAAATGGCCATACTCCCAAATTTGTTATACAGATTCAATACAATCCTGATCAAAATGCCATTAGTATACCTCACAGATCTAGAAAAAACACTCCTAAAATTCATCTGGAACCAGAAGAGACCTAAAATAACAAAAGTAATACTGGGCAACAAAGGAAAGGCAGGAGGCATCACAATCCCTGACTTGAAATTATACTACAGAGCTACTGTGATAAAATCATCAAAGACCTGCAGATCAACAGAATACATTGGAAGATGCAGACACAACTAGAAACACACTCAGCCACATTATCTTTGACAGAGGGGCCAAACATATTCACTGAAAGAAAAATAGCCTCTTTAATAAATGGTGTTGTAAAAACTAGCTTTCCACTCACCAAAGGCTAAAAATAGAACCATGCCTATCACCATGCACAAAACTAAAGTCAAAATGGATCAAAGATTTAAATATTAAAAGTGAAACACTCAATCTTTTGGAGGACAAAGTAGGTAAAAATCTTAAGAATAGAGGCAGAGAGTATGAACAAAATTCAAACTTCATGGGAAATACTTCAAAGAATCAACAATTGGGATCTCATCTTTTTGAAGTTTCTGCACAACAAAAGAAATCAACAGAGTAAAAAGAAAACCCACAAATTGGGGGGAAAAAGTATAGCCAATTGTCCCTCAGACAAAAGAATCCTATCTAGAACATATAAAGTATTAAAAAAAAAAAAAAATCAGGCCTCCAAAACTCAAAAGACTCAATCCAAAAATGGGCACCTGAAATAAATATACATTTCACAAACAAAGAGATACAAAGAGCAAGTAAAATGTATGAAAAAATGTTCAACATCATTGGTCATTGAAGAGATGCAAATTAAAACAAGATACCATCTTATGCCAGAAAGAATGACTCTCATGAAGAAATCAACCAATAACAAATGCTGGAGAGGCTATGGGGGAAATGGAACCCTTCTTTACTGGTGGTGGGAGTGCAGGCTGGTACAACCATTATGGATATCAGTATGGAGAATCCTCAAAAAGGTAGGATTGGATGTCCCATTTAAGCCAGCTATATATAAAAATATCCTAGGTATTTTTCCAAAAGAACTGAAATGATACCACAATGATATATGTGTATCCATGTATATAGTAGCACAATTTGTCATATCTAAATCTTGGAAACAACCCAAATTCCTATCAACCAAAGAATGGATAAAGATATGGTATTTTTACACAATGGAGTATTACTTAGCTACAAAAAAAGATAAATTTGAAGCTTTTGTAGATAAATAGATGCAACTAGAGACTATTGGTAAGTGAAATAAATCAGACCTACATGTGCAAACATCATATTATCTTGCTTGTGTGAGAACCTGAAAGAATAAAGTCTGAAAGATACAATAGATACTGTGAAAGGAAAAAAATTTGTTCAATGAGAAGGAAAAACTGAGATGAAGAAAAGGATGAAAGAAGGGAAAAAGAACTTATGTACATATGCAGGATAATTTGGATTATTGTATTGCTGATTTCTGCTGGTCTTTTGAAAGGAGCACTTAGTTAATGCTTAACATTTCTTTCTTTTCATTCTTTTTTTTTTCTTTTTAATTTCTTATACTTTTTGGTTGTTTTATTTTAACCAATTTTTCACATTTATATCTGGTAAACTAGACAACTAATTTGAAGATAACATCATACAATAAAGCAACCATTGTTGAATTCCTATTTTGTTTAGCGAAATTTTTTTCTTTTTATTTAATGGATACAGGGTCTCACTACACAGTTCCCACTCGTAGTGATCTTCCTGTCTCAGCCTCCTCAGTGCTGGTACTACAGGTGTGTGCCACCATGTCTGGTTCCGGGGCCTACATGGCAAGCAACACTGGGGATCAAACTCAGGTCTTTGTGTTTGCTAAACAGGCGCTTAGAATGCTGAACTATCTCCCCAGCCCTTTATCATTTCTAATGTTTTTTTTGTAATATTTTTGTAGTCTTCAAAAAACAATAAAATAGAAAAAAAAAAAATCTACCACAAGATAGATGTTTACTTATTGCAATGAGGAAAACATTAACCCTTTCAGTAAAGGAATATCAGACACCTCCTTAGATAAGTGACCTAAGTTAATGCCAGCCATGAGACAAACATGTACTTTAAGAAAAATCCAAAAATACGTAACTTGAATTTATTTTTGAGAAAACATCAGACAAACCCAAACAACTGACCAATACTATTCCAAAATCTCAGTATATGAAAGTCAGAGACTAAGAAATTGTTGTAATTTAAAGAAAACTATGTAATGAAACAACAGAATGGAGCTCCTCGGTCTTCTCTAAGACTGCTTTACTGCACCTCATGCCAGGTGGCAGCAATTTCAGTGATGAGCTCCCAGAACAGCCATGTGGCTTGTTCCTGGCCTCAGAAGCACCAGAATACATTTAGCTTTAAAAATGACAAGTTTGATAAGAGTATTCAGACCAAGAAAATTAATACAAAACTACATGATGGAGTATGTCAATGTTGTAAAGAAATTCTTCAGTGGCGGGTAAAATATAGCAAATATAAACCATTATCAAAGCCTAAAAAGTGTGGTAAATGTTTACAAAAGACTGTGAAGGATTCTTACTACATAATGTGTAGACCATGTGCCTGTGAACTGGAAGTTTGTGCAAAATGGGAAAAGAAGACATTGTTCCATTTAATAATGAACCAGAACATAATGAAAACAAAGATCCAATCAAGAAGAAGCTGCAAGAGGAATAAAGTGACGATGACTTAGATTTTGACACTGATTTAGATGACACAGATGATAGTGAAGTGCATTAACTGAATGCACATTAAAAATCATTTAGGAATGTAAAACTCTGATCGCCTTTTATGCCTTTGATGGTGTCACAAAAAATACTGTGAAATCCCAGTTAGGAAATCAGAAAAAGCTATAGAAAACAGCCAAAGCCACATGAATAACATATATTAGGGATATTTACATAACTACAAAACTTTCATCTAGAGTTGTCTTAGACAAAATTTAAGTTGCATATATAAGATACCTGCTAAAAAGCAGATAAAATCGAGGTGGCATTCTACAGTTCATGGAAGAATTGTATAACCCAATATCAAATTTACTAAGATTGAGAATTGAACAGTGCTTGTATAAGATCTAGGGGGCCAAGGAGATAGTTCAGAAGAATAAGCAACTGTCCGACAAGCACAAGGTCCTAGGTTCAAACCCCAGTACTACAAAAGGAAAAAAAAAAGAATTATCTAGGCCAGGTATGGTGGCGCATGCCTGTGATTCCAGCACTTGGGAGGCAGACAGGATGGTTCTTGTGAATTCAAGGCCAGCCTGAGCTACACAGGAGACAGTCTCAAAAAATAAAAGCTTTCTGCGTCTTTTTCTGGGAAACACCAAATGGCAGATGATGCCGGTGCAGCAGGAGGGGCCGGAGGCCCAGGCATGGGAGGCCGCAGCCGCTTCCGTGGAGGCTTTGGCAGTGGCCTTCAAGGTCGAGGGCCCAGCAGAGGCCGGGGCAGGGCCAAGGCCGCAGGGCTCGTGGCGGTAAGGCCGAGGACAAAGAGTGGATTCCTATCAAGGCCGAGGACAAAGAGTGGATTCCTGTCACCAAGCTGGTCCGTCTGGTCAAAGACATGAAGATCAAGTCCCTGGAAGAAATTTACCTTTTTTCCTTACCCATCAAGGAGTCCGAGATTAGTGACTTTTTCCTGGGCACATCCCTCAGGATGAAGTTCTCAAGATCATGCCTGTGCAGAAGCAAACTCGTGCTGGCCAGTGGACCAGGTTCAAGGCATCTGTCGCCATTGGGGACTACAACAGTCATGTTGGCCTGGGTGTAAAGTGTTCCAAGGAAGTAGCCACTGCCATTCGTGGGGCCATTATCCTGGCCAAGCTCTCCATTGTCCCTTCAGGAGAGGCTACTGGGGAAACAAGATCAGCAAGCCCCACACTGTTCCTTCCAAGGTGACAGGCCGCTGTGGCTCTGTGTTGGTGCGTCTGATTCCTGCCCCCAGAGGCACTGGCATTGTCTCAGTCCCTGTGCCCAAGAAGCTGATGATGATGGCTGGTATTGATGACTGCTATACCTCTGCTAGGGGCTGCAATGCTACTTTGGGCAACTTCGCTAAGGCCACCTTTGATGCCATCTCCAAGACCTACAGCTATCTGACCCCTGACCTCTGGAAAGAGACTGTGTTCACCAAGTCTCCCTATCAGGAATTCACCGACCATATTGTGAAAGCCTACAATAGAGTCTCTGTCCAGAGGACTCAAGCTCCAGCAGTAGCTACACCATAAAGGGTTTTTACGCAAAAATAAAATGAATTAAGTCTGTAAAAAAATAAAAATAAAAAATAAAAGCTTTCTAATATAAAACTAAGAGACATTATAATTAGTCCTAAAATAAATTAATCCATGGACTATAATCCCAGCACTTGGGAGGCTGAAGCAGGAGTACCGCTGAGTTCAGGGCCAGCCTGGGCTATAAAGTGAGTTAAAGGCCAGCCTGAATTACATAGTGAGACACTTATCTCAAGAAACAAAAAAAAAAAAAAAAAAAGTTAAAAAAAAAAAAATTAGCCTATGGGAAGTATCTTTTGATGATTGATCTCAACTTTAAAAAAACAAAAGGTTGGCATCCAGGGATACATCTCAGCAGCACAGTGCCTGCCTGGCAAGCACGAGGCTGTGTTCAGTCCCCAGAACAAAGCAAAAAAAAAAAAAAAAGTCCACTTAACCAAAGCTTTTTTACTTATCTTTACTTGTTCTTTTGGGTTTTTTTTTTTTTGTATTTTAGGGAAGGGTCTACAGGGTGTTCAGGGTCTCACTGCTAGATCCAACTGGTAGTGATCCACCTGCTTACAGCCTCCCAAGAGCTGGGATTACAGGTGCATGCCACCACACCCAGACTCAACTGCTGTCTCAGCACACCCCGTGGGTGGGGCCAGCATGACAGGTCCTGCACCTGCTTCAGGCGCTTTAATCCACTGAGCCATTTGGCTGGCCCTTATTTATGTTTACTTGTTACAAAACCAAAGTTTATTCTTTAAAACTAGTATTTATAGGGTTAGGGATGTAGTTTAGTGGTAGAGTGCTTGCCTTGTATGCACATGGCCCCAAGTTCAATTCCCAGTACTACACACAAAAAAATAATAATGTTCATAATGTATAACATAGCACTTTTTCTCAGTTTTCAGTTTTCTTCTTGTGAGGTACACATGCAGAAATGCCTGGAATTCGCACATGTGGCTTCGTGAATAATTACAGAGACCGTGCTGAAGTTTACTCTCGGAGTAGCAGCAGCTCCACGCCGGGCTCTCTTCTCACCTGGGCATCCTCCTCCCATGTTTGCTCTGGACCAGATTTGGTGATTACCATATCATTTCTACTCCAAAAACAGTATATGATAACTCTGACTGATTTTTATTTTTCCTGTTCTTTTATTTTCAAAAATCTTAAACCTGAAGGAAAGTAGCAAAGTAGTAAACCAAACCTGTTCATACTATTCGCCTAAGTCTACAGTTGGCATTTTATTGTGTTTTCTTTATAGCTCCATGGATGGGTATTGTACATACACAATTTAAAGCACTGATTTTGAAATTTATATGAATATTATTGAAACTGTCCTACCAATTTGGTCTAAAACTGTCTCACTGCTATTTGTTTCTCAAGAAAATTATGGGGGAAAAAAAGAAAATAATAATGAAACTGTCCTACCAATTTGGTCTAAAACTGTCTCACTGCTATTTGTTTCTCAAGAAAATTATGGGGGAAAAAAAGAAAATAATAAAAATAAATAAAAAGAAATTTATATGAATACACTATGTATATTATTTTGTCTTTTTTTCATTTTTATAAAGTCTGAGATGATTAAAAAAAAAAAAAAGAATGTAACACATATTTCTTGCTTAGCTTCTGGAACAAAAATACACCAAAGAGACAACTGAAAATACCTGCTGACTTTGATCATTCTATTACAGATGTAGAGTATATGAACATTTATAGAAATAAGTAAAAGCTATAGAAAAGTTTATTAAACTATTTTTGCAAGTGTAAAAATTTTTAAGCATGAAATTATTTTCAAAAAGTTTTAAGGGATTTAGCTTAGAAATATAATTAGCTCAACAATAGAAAACTTGTCTAGTAAGTGGGAAGGTGGGTTTGTTCCCTACCACCAAAAATTTAAAAAGCTAAAATAAAGAGTATTAAGTGAAAATTCAAGCAAAGTGAGAAGAGATTATTGCAATATAAATCCAACAAAAGCTCATATACAAAATTTAAAAACCTCTAATCATTAATAAAAAAAAAAACTGGCCTTTCACAAGATATCCAATAAATATGAAAAGGCGCTCAAAATCACTAGCTATCATAAATACGAAATGACTCATAAGTATGGCTAAAATGAAAAAACTCAATACTAAGTGTTACAGAAGGTGTAGAACAATTAGAACTGACACTGAATTTAAAGGACTGCACAGAAAAATATGTGGCATTATCTACTAAAGCTATTTAACTCCTGGGGGGGATGGGATGGTGCTGAGTATTTTGTCTTCATTCACCCAATAGAAATGAGTTGTTAAATCCATTCACCAAAAGACATGTATATTCTTTGTATCCCAAAGAATGGTAAACATATTCAGTCACTCTTATGAATGTTCAAAACAGCTTCACTCATACTAGCTTAAATATAAACAACACATCAACAACAGAATGAGTAAACAAACTGCATATTCTCAGACACGATGTTAAAAGACAAAGACTGTGTTATGTAGAGTTCCATCTGTATTGGGCCAATTAATCTACAATTATTCAAATTAGAATTATAGGTATCCTAGGAAACAGGATACTGGCAAGGAAAGTAAAGCAGTCCTTTGTGGCAATGAGAATGTTCTGTATCTTTTATTCTGTAGTACTAGAGACTGAAACCAGGACCTCACACTGAGCAACATCCCTAGGCTTTTTAAATTTTTTTATTTTGAGATGGTGTCTCTCTAAGTCACTAAATTGTTCAGACTGGGATCCTACTTGTGATCCTTCTGATCCCACTGCTGAAATACAGGTGTGTATCAACATGCATGATGTGCTCTATATCCTGGTATGGGTCCTGGTTATATGGTGAGCTCATGTGCAAAACTCTATATGAACACTTATGATTTGTATGTTTTACGATATGTAAGGTATATCTCAATTAAAGATTTTTTTAAAAAGGAAGAAAGAAAAGATAACAAATGCCCTGACAATCCACTTAGAAATGAATGGAAACAAAGATATGCAGGAAATAATTGAGAGATTTTTATGTTCCAGGTGTGGTCCCCTGTATGTAACTGAGGAGGGAAAAATACAATGATGAATTTCTCAATTCTATGGTTTAAATACCTTGGTGGAAATTAAAGTTGCCTAAGAAACCTAAAGCAAGAGGAACTGAGTTCAATTTTGGACATGGTATCACAGACATTTAGTGGAAACAGGGCAACTGATATATGAATCTAAATCTTAGATAACCTAAGGAAGTTGTATAAATTTAGAAAATACATATCAGTCTGTGCAATAGAAATGTAACACCACAATTCGTGACTTGATTAAATTCCAATGAGTAGATAACAAGCAGCTTATTATTAATTAGATAATGTACATAAAGCACTCAGAACCAAGATTGACATATAGTAAGTGTTCAATAAATATCAGGTTTGCTATAAGTATGATCTCTTACTTTTTAGGTAATTAGCTTTATACATACTAAAACACAAATTTTATTCACCCAGCTCCCTAAATATCTAGAGATTCTTTGGATTTTATATCCTTATTTTTGAATTGCAGCCATCCTATAAAATGCTACCTCTCTCCTCAACCTATTTCTTCTGGACCATTCAGAGGCAGACATGTGCAATCAGACTCCTTTGCGCAGGAGTCTGATCACAGGAAAAGCAGCAAGAGATGAGAAACACCAGAAGTTCAGGAGTTCACATGACTGAACTCCACATGGTCCATGGGGCCCAGATCTCTGCCTGCACCACCCTGGCTCCTGTTCCTCTTGAGGACCAGCTGCTCTCCTCCTCCACCTCTATTCTTTTAGTAAGCCTCTTCTGCTCACTGAGAATAGTCAAATTTGTATTTTTTAAACAAAGAATCCCTCCTGATAGGTAAAGAAAGATCATTCTGCAAGAGGTTTTACTATCAAACACAACTGTCAAAACTCAATAAACTGTACCTTTAAAGTAAGTGAACTGGCATGCATGAGGCTCTGGGTTCAATCCTTATCCCCAAAACAGAGTGAATTTTATCTAAACTCTCAAGTTTAGAAATTTAGTAACAGGAACTCTTTACCTAGAAACAGACAATTTATACTCAAAGCTGTCACTTACTTCTTCAGTCAAATTCACCCATCTGATCTTCCAAGAATCTAAGAAAACATATAATGGGGCTTTTAAAATTATGTCCTCCTTCCACCACAGCAACCACTGAAGAAGAGTAGCCATGGCCCTCTGCTATCCCATGGCCCTGGGGCTCAACAAGGGCCACAAGGTGACTAAGAATGTGAGTAAACCAAGGCACAGCCGCTGTCACACCAAGTTCGTGCGGGACATGATCCTGGAGGTGTGTGGCTTTGCCCCCTATGGGTGGCATGCCCTGGAGCTGCTCAAGGTCTCCAAGGACAGGAGCGCCCTCAGGTTCATCAAGAAAAGGGTGGGGACGCACATTTGCACCAAGAGGAAACGAGAGAAGCTGGAGAATGTGCTGGCAGCCATGAGGCAGGCAACTGCCAAGAAGGACTGAGCCCCTCTGGATTAAAACTTGGCAGAAAGTTCAAAAAAATAAAATAAAACACAAAACTATTTCCTAAAGTATCCACTGTATGACCTCTGGTAGTCAGCCTAGGTAAGTACCATACATAGGCAGCTGGCACTGAAATTAACTTTAAACTACCCCCAACCTAATAAATGCAGTATGTCTCCCAACAATACTTTAAACGAACTGCTTCTTTCTCTGACCTTAACAAAACAAAGAATGTAAATAACCCAAGTTTCAATACAGTACAGGTGCAGAAAACAAAAATATATCACACATAAACCAAAGCCAACTTTTGCAACATTAATGTTCGAGCCCCTTCTCTTCATTACCTTAATAACCTTCAGTATCAATTAACTCATGAGTTTCTATTTCTACAACACGATCTAAAATATTTACAAAACGAAAGTAAAAGCTCCAATATTTACCTACCCAACATTTGGCAACCCAACAATACCAATTTTCAGTGAAGTTCCAAATCTTCCAATGATTGGGGGTGGTTTAACTCCATCACCTCCCTTTTTGGGGGGCATCTGAAATGTCAAACAAACACGTACAAAATTTATTATTATTATTGTGGACAGAAACACAATGCACTATATATATATATATATATATGCACACATTACTGAATAAAGACAAAGTATACTGTATTTTATCAATCCAATACTAACACCTAAATTTGCTTTTAAAAAAAAAAAGTTCTGTAAACAAATCAATGTCAAAGCAGTCACTCCCAAGATGTTCTGGAAAAACTAATCTAAAAATGTGTTGCACCAGAAATCAAACATAAAATGTAGTTCCAATCCTCCATCCAGACTGCTTACAAAACATTTTATGTCTTAATCTGTTTTTGGGTTATATGAATGAAAGCATTTGGAAGCAGGTGCGGATGTGAGTCGAAGAAAAACCTATCTTAAAACCACCAGCCGGCAAGTCATCTTCCATCAAATGATTATTATCTGGGAACTGTTCTTCCCTATTTTCCCACAACTTCCATTTTTCCATAGATGAACAAACAGGGTAACCGGGCCTTCCAACCAAGTCCCTCCATCTTTGGCACTGCAAGTAAAGTTTATCAATCCTCAAAAGTAAACTTCAAAGTCTATACACTGGTTACTTTTAATAATAAATTATTTCACTCAATGCGCTACCCCTTGGTGCTGGCGATGGAACCCAGGGCCTCCTGCAAGCCTCAGTCAAGCGCTGTTCCTAAGACCTACACCCTCAGCCCAAATGCATTCAAGCCTCTTATTTACAAGTCAAAACTTTCTCTGTCCCTGCTAGCTCTGGCTTCAACTTCGAAGGCGCAGGTTTCATCCCACTTGACCAACTCCAAACTCAAATTCACGAAGACTGCCAACCTAGTGTCTTAGAATCACAACCGTGGCTGTCCTAGGGCGCCGTGGTACCTCCCAGAGCCACGCTGGGGCTCAGCTCCTGAAGTGAGGGCCAACCTCTGATCCCAGACCGCGACAACCTCATTTTATCCCTGGGCAAGAATCTCCCTTCTCAGTCGTGACACCTGCTCCAGGCCGAACTCTAGGCCTCCAAAGAACAGCTGCACGCGCAGAGCCTGCCCACCCTTGGGCCTCGGCGTGCTGACCGGCCGCCCAGTCAAGCGGCCCCAGGCGGACACGTTTCTACCACCAGTCGCCCGGGATCAGGAGAGGCTGCCCTGGGACGAGCGGGACCACGCGCCAGCCGCCCGCCGGGTCCGCGGCCTAGTCCGCCGCGCCTCATTCATCCTCACTCACACCCACGCCGCGCGCAGCACCCGCCCCACCCCGGCCGCCGGCCCGGGCCGCCATGACGCGGGCCTCAGAACGACGCGTTGGGGGCCGAAGCCCGAGCAGAGGGCGCACTGCGGGATCCCGGCGGGCCTCACCGTGTCCCAGGAGGACGCTGACCCGGGGTCTCAGGCAGAGGGAGACAAGTCCTGCCGGCAGGCGGAGGCGGAGAGAAAGGCGGGGAAAGCGCAGGCCCGGCCCCTCGGCTCAGCGGCACGCAAGACGGCGGCGGGAGCGGAACAGGCGGGCCGGCGGCACCTGCGCCAAGGCCGCGAGCCCCGCCCACTGCCTCAGGCCCCGCCCACTGGCCGGGCGGGGGCTG
>NW_004524641.1:6057534-6064870 GCF_000260255.1 Octodon degus | reverse complement strand
GGGGTGGGGTGGGGTGGGGTGGCGCGGGGCGGCCCGGCGCGCGCGTCTTCCGCCTCCTGGCAAGTGTCCTGCGGAGTCCTCAGCTCCGCTTCCGCCTGTCTCCCCCACACCCACCCCCGGGTTCCACGCCCCGCGGTGGCCGCCAGCCGGCCCCAGCCCTCGCTTCACCCGCGGGACCCCACGGCCCTTGGAACCGCTCGGCCGCCAGACCGGCTGCTAGGGAGCACGGTCACAGCCCGCCGTCCTTTTCTGTAACTTTCTTCAGTCTGTGCAGACAGTGAGAAAGTATTAAACTTTATAAAAGGAAAGAAGCAAAAGGCCAAGAGAGGCCTACGATGGGTGCATTCCTTCTTCCCCGTACCACACAGGGGTCTCCCCGGTCCCGGGATCGCAGAATGCGCTTCCAGGGCCAGTCCCGCCCCCACTGACCACACTTAACGCTTTGGCAGGTTAAAAGGGGTTTTGAAATTTGGGAAGCATTCGTTAACGGTGTCCAGCTTGATCCTGGACAAAGTAACGTCTCAAGTTTTAGTTTCGTCCTGGGTAAAATGAGACCACTGATGTCCCTTTTAGATTAACGTGGGAGATAAAATGAGATACCGTGTGTACGGTGGGAAAGGCTCATCAGCAGTAGATATTGTTAAAATTAGGATTTATCTAGTCTCACAGGAGCTCTGGTAGGTTTCTTTCACTTTGGTTCTCTCGGTGGGTGTTCAAATTTTTGTGGCAGTGAATGTACACTGTGTCCAAAATTGTGATAATGAAAGCCTTTTTCAAAGATATTAGTTACTAATAAAGGATATGAATTGGTGGCTATCCCCAGAACTTGGATGAGGGAACAATATCAGAAAGGTGAACTAATTTGGAAAAAGTCACAGAGCCAGTAGTCAGAAGCCAGAATTCAAACCACTCTTAATAAAAACTGTTTTCAACCAGAATTCTTTTAAATAGGGGACTCCAGATAAGCAGCAGCTGAGCCACGATTTGTAATAAAATTACATTATTCTCTTCACCCTCTGAGAGTGATCTACTGAGATACGTGAAAGCACTTTTGGAAATTCTCAAGGACATAGGCAACTTGTTTTGGCTTTATATTTTTCTGAATAAACGTACACCGTTTATACTCTCTCAATCTAGTACTCTTGTAACTAAAACAATTATGTGTAAAATAGGTTTCTGGGTACAGTTTAGCTATGATAAAAGCAGGACACTAGCCCCCATTTTGTCACCACTCCTAATATACAGTAACTTATGAATAGCCCTAACAAAGTAGTTCCTAAATTATTTATTGATGTTTTAGTAGTGAAGTTCGTTTTATTTTACCTTTTTGGTGCCCCAGGACTTGAACTCTCAGCCTCATGCTCATGGGCAGATACTATGCCGCTGAGCTACATCCTGGCCCTGGAAAAGCTATGTCCCTGGCCCCGAGAAGTTCTATAGTTGGGTTCACACTGCTGCTTATGGAAGCAGAGAGGAGCCATTACTTAAACTCAAGAACCCCAAAGAGCCCTCTCTGCCCAGTAATGGCTACTCCAATACTAATTGGAAAATGTTCCCTTTGTGAAATAGTGGGATCATCTTCAACTTAGCACTCTCTTTTGGCCAATTCTAGCTACCTCTTTGATCTTGATCTCTCTCTCACCCACCCATTCCCATCAACTCACTGTCACACCCTTGAGTCAATGACATGTTTCTTGCTACAGCTATATCTTTCTTACACTTCTGACCACCTTTAAAGTGCCTTACCAAAGAGTGACACAGATCTCAAGGAGCAAGGCAGTTTCAAAACAGGTAGATTGCTGCTACTGATACTTTCCTGTTAACAGAACTCCATTGCCAAATCACAGTTACTGAAAGGGGTAAGACCACAACTTACAGTCACAAGAATGATATAATTAGCCTATATTAGGTAAAGTTTTTCCAGGTATCCAGTCAGCAATGGTAAGGAAGGCAGGGATCATATAATAGGAACATCTGTATGAGTGACCCCTCTAGTATTAAGCCAGACAGTTGAGAAATCCTGGTAGATACCTGCTATTTTGTATGATAAAGTTCAATGAAACAAAAAGGACCTTAAGAGTTAAAAATAGTGTTGAACCTAATTAAAATGACTTTGAATATAGGAAAGCTTGTCCCTGAGACTTTTTGTACAAAATGTGGTCTGCTGGTACCTGTTGGACTTGGTGTTTTCTTTTTGTATGGTTGGTTTTTGGTTTTTGGTGGTACCAGGGATTAAACTCAGGACTTTGTGCTTGCCAGGCAAGCACTTACTCCACTGAGCTATCTTCCCGGCCCCTCTTTTTTTTTTTTTTTTTTTTTTTTTTTTAACAAAGACAAGGTCTTTCTATGTGTCCAGGGCTGGTCTCAAACTCCTGGGCTCACTTGATCTTGCTAATTCAATCTCCAAGTAGCTACAACTACAGACATGTGCCACCATGCTCACTTACACTGAGGGATTTAATGAAAACTAAAGGAAAAGCATCAGAAATGATCTGACATAGAAATAAAAGATTTCTGTCTGAGGCGGAATGAGAATACACTATTAGATCAACTCAACACAAAGTTATTGTTGAAGAAAGATCAATAGGATGAAAAAAAGTAGACTAAGGAGCCTGTTTTTCCTCTGGATTATTTTTTTTCTTTTCCCCATTGCTATTGTGTGGATCTTAAGTATGCTCTAATGGTCCTTGTAAGACAACCCTCGAAGGGTGTTGTTGGGAGATAGGAGAGCCTCTTTAGATGTGGAACCCAGGCAGAAGTTGAGGTCATTAGGGGTGTGTCTTTGAAAGAGGTAGAAGGACTTCAACACCTTTTCCTCTAACAAAAGACAAAATAATAGTGTTGAGCACACTCAAAGAGAAACTCAGACCTGATAATAACTGTATAGGAGAAGGTGACAGCTATGTAGTTACTAGAGAGTGTTTTTCTGTTACAGGTGTCAATTTCTTTTACACTCAGCTATCTCCCATATATAGTAAAGCGAAATCAGCTTAGCATAACTTATTGATACTGTTGTTCATCTAAATAAACTATATATTTGAGCACCTACTCCATGCCAGATATTGTGCTAGATTTTGAAGTAGTGAAGAATAAGACCTTGCCCTCAAGGAGCTTGCACACTAGTGGGGTAGAGAAATGAGTAATTGCATAGATTATGAATATGTGAACTTGATAAGATCTATAGAAAGGATGCCTAAGTACTTTGACTACAATTTGAAAGTTTAAAATAAATCACTGTGGTTTTCACTTACTTTTAGGATTTCTGATATTATGTACCAAGCAGAGCTTAATGATTGTCCCCTTTCTCTGTTCCATTACCAGAAGAATTCAGACCTTTTCTGGAATCCACAAAGATGTAGATGCAGATTTTTCCATTTGTATTTTTCTATTTGACAGATCACAACTGTTGAATCTTTGAAATTTGGCTATAATATGTTTTACTTACAAAGTAAAACATATTTATTCAACTCTTTTACTTTAGGATTGCTCATAGTATTTAAAAGACTCCTGATCAGGAAGAAACTTCTAAGGTTTTTCTTAGCTAACACTATAGATTGTATCTGGATGTCCCCCACAGCTTCATATACTCATAGGTGAGGCTTTTCGGTGCTGGCTGCATGTAGGGTATGTGACCCTGGGATTAAGGATGTGGTACTAGATTAGCCCACTAATTGATTTATGATAGCTCTGGGTGTGGATAATTGGAAGGCCCAACCTGGGTGTGGGTAGCACCACCCAAAAGACTTGTAGCCTGGATGAGATAAAAGAAAAAGGGTTACTGCTGCTGCTTACTGTTTACTACTTTTCTGCCTGCCATGCCATGGACTGTTTGTCCTTTGTGATACCCCTCTGCAGTGCCACCCTGCCTTGGAGCCAGCTGACTGTGAACTGAAAACTCTACAAATTGTGGCCTAAAATATACTTGCCCCCTTTAACTTGTGAGTGTTGGGTATTTTGTTTCAACAAAAAGAAAAGTAGCTAAGACACCTAATAATCGTTATTGTACTTAATGGATAAAGTTTAGGAGATAGATATAACTGTACAGGTTGTTTTATTTTGCTTTGTGGTACTCTTGTTTAAACCCAGGACTTTGTGCTGAGCTATATTCCCAGCCCATTTTTATTTTTATTTTTATTTTTATTTTGAGACAGGATCTTGCTAAATTGCTTGGGCTTTGCTTGAGCTTGCCATTCTCCTGCCTCAACTTCCTAAAGTATTGGGATTCCAGGTGAGCATCACCACACCCAGCTAAATTTAAGATTTTTTTTTTTTTTTTTTTCAGAACCGGGGATTGAACTCAGGCCCTTGCACTTGCCAGGAAAGCGCTTATTCCACTAAGCCATCGCCCTGGCCCCAATTTAAGAATTCTTCAAAGAGAAATTACATGTTATTTTCCTGGGCTAACATAAAAGGCACATGCTATTCCAGGAAAGTAAATACTGTTATCAGTGTGTTAGCTAGCTAATACTTTTTAGCTACAAGTACCAGAAATCCCAATTCAATGAAATTCTATTCTATATAACAGACTGCTGGAGAACAAAGTTCAGGGTTCATAGATCCTGTAGCTCAACACTATTTTTAGGCATCCTGGTCCTTCTATATCATGACTTTTCCTCCCTTGGGCTTCCTCTGGTTCATTTCTCAGGCCAATGCCATAAAACCTAGTATAGCAGTTCTAGGCCGCACATTCAGGGATGACAATATTGACAGTGGAAGAGGTGGGGAGAAAACATCTTTTCTATTAGTCCTCTTAGAAAAAAAGGAAACATGTCTCTAGTAGGCTTCTTCCATTTCACTGTGCAAAACTGGGTCTTGTGCGAACACCTGAACCAAATGCTAAAAAGAGTATCTGATTACCCTTAAAAAGTTTAGGCCATTTCATCCATCCATGGTTCTGGGAGATAAGGCAATTTCCTCTGAGGCACATTGATGCGAGATATGGGTAGATATCTGAGTGAGATTCTAGTGTATTAGAAAAAGATGTTAGCAATTTCTGCTATACTTCCTGAACCTTTTTTTTCCTCAAGATTTGAGCAGAATATGGTAGTTCTGATGACTGTTGATAGCATTAGTGGTCATGTGATGTATAAAAATTATAATGTAATCAATGTTGACACACATAGTTCATTAAGAAAATACCAAAGAAATTGATCTTTTTATTTCATGAAAATTAAAATGAAATTTCATAAACAATAAGAGAATACAAAAGTTACTGTCTATCATTATCATTGGTGTAATTATGCAGAGGACAAGACATACAAAAGGATTCTTACAAAACAGAACCAAACAGATAATACAAATCTTACTTTTCAACAAACTATAATATACTAGTAGTATAAATGAATCCAATTAGCATGTATATTGAAAATATTTTTTAAAACAATGGAATTTATAATTTGGGGAAGTATATGAACTTCCCCTATTCCCTCTTTGTTTTTGTCTTTTGAAACAGGGTCTCACTATGCAGTTCTAGATGGCCTTGAGCTCATTTTGAAACCCAGGCTGGTCTCCAACTCACCATGATAGTCCTGCCTCAGCCTCCTGAGTGCTGGGATTACAGGTGGTGACACCACACCCAGCACTATTTCCTATTTATTTCTCTTCTATTGTGGTCTGTATTTGTGTTTCTCACATAAAAAGAAACCATGTGATATTTGAGCTTCACTTTGTAGGCCAGGCTGGTCTCAAGCTCACAGTGATTCTCCTGTCTCAGAGTCCCAAGTGCTGAGATTACAGGAATGTGCCACCATGCCAGGCAAATTTATCTTTCTTTATGGCAGCATAGCACTCTGATTTTCCAAACACCATGCTTTCCTTATCCATTCCTCTGTTGATGGGCATATACACTATTTCTAAGATCTAGCTATTATAAATGGTGTACTATAAACATTATATTGTGCATGTATCCTTGTGGCATGATTTTAACTTTTTTTGGGAAAACAGCTAGAAGAGGCTTAGCTGGGTCATATGGAATTTCTATTTTTGTTTTTTGAGGACTCTGCATACTGATTTCTATAGTGGTTTCCCTTTCTTGATTGGGTTTTTTATTGGGGGAGGGGTCTGGCTATTTTGAATTCTTTATATATTCTTGATGTTACTTCTCCAACTGAAGAGAAGCTGGTAATTTTTTTCTACATTCCACAGCCTGTCTCTTCACTCTGTTAGTTGTTTCCTTTACCGTGTAGTTTTTAAAGTTGATATGATTCCATTTGTTGCATCAGAAAATGGGAAAATATTCCCTATTCCTGGTTAGATATAACCAACATAATCAAAATGGTTATATTTCCAAAACTAATATACAGATTTAATACAATCCCAATTCAAATATCAATGTCATTTCTCACAGAGGTAGAGAAGCAATTCTAAAATCTATATAAAGTCAGAAGAGACCTGGAATAGCAAAAGTAATCTTGAATAACAAAAGCAAAGCAGGTAGTATCACAATCCCAAACTTAAAGTTATACTATAAGTTATACTATAACTATAAAGTTATAGAGACAGTCCCAGGGCAAGTGAGAGCCGGATGGGCACTGGGTGTTCTGTACCTACCTCGCTGAGGAAAATAAGTAAACATGGGCAAAGGAGATCCTAAGAAGCAGAGGCGAGATGTCACCATACCCATTCTTTGTGCAAATTTGCTGAGAGGAGCACAAGAAGAAACACGCAGATGCTTCCATTAACATCTCAGAGTTTTCTAAGAAGTGCTCAGAGAGGTGGAAGACAATGTCTCCTAAAGAAAAAGGAAAATTTGAAGACATAGCAAATGCAGACAAGGCTCGTTATAAAAGAGAAATGAAAACTTATTTTCCTCCAAAGGACAAACAAAAAAGAAGTTCAAGAATCCCAATCACCCAAGAGGCCTCCTTCGGCCTTCTTCCTGCTCTGTTCTATCACACAAAAATCAAAGGAGAACATCCTGGCCTCTCCATTGGTGATGTCGCAAAGAAATTTGGAGAAATGTGGAATAATACTGCAGCAGATGACAAACAGCCATATAAGAAGAAGGTTGCTAAGGGGAAGGAAAAGTATAAAAAGGACATCGCTGCCTACCAGACTATAAGAAAACCTGATGCAGCAAAATAAGAAGTCGTCAGGGCTGAAAAAGCAAGAAAAAGAAGGAAGAGGAGGAAGAGGAGGAGGAAGAGGAAGAAGAAGAAGATGAAGAGGATGAGGAGGATGAAGAAGAGTATGATGATGAATAAGTTGGTTCTAGAGCAGTTTTTCTTGTCTATGAAGCATTTTACCCCCCATATGCAACTCACTCCTTTTGAAGAAAAAAAATTGAAATGTAAGGCTGTGTAAGATTTGTTTTTAAATTTTACAGTGTCTTTTTTTT
>NW_004524641.1:6052522-6057364 GCF_000260255.1 Octodon degus | reverse complement strand
GTTGGTGCACAACACAAATTAATTATATATGGGGATGGTAGTTTTTCATCTTCAGTTATCTCTGATGCAGCTTATATGAAATAATGGTTGTTTTGTTAACTGAATACCCCTCTGTAATTGCAAGAAGAAAGTTACAACTCTTTTGTTGGCATTCTGAATGCTTCTGAATAAATACAATTTTTTATTGGGAAAAAATAGTTATACTATAAAGCTACAGTGATTAAAGCAGTATGGTAAGGCCACACAAATAGACATGCACATGGATCAGTGGAACAGAGTAGAAGAAGCAGACAGAATCCCAGGTACGTACAGCTATTTGATCTTTGACAGAGGGGCCAAAAACATACTCTAGAGGAAGGATGGCCTGTTTAATAAATGGTGCTGAAAAACATTGAATAGTCAGATGCAGGAGATTTGAGTCTAAACTCATATCTCACCATGTACTAAACTAAAATAAAAATGTTTCTAAGATATAAATGTTGAAACAATGTGTTGGAAGATAAAATAGGTACAACTCTTTAAGACATAGGCATAGGTAATAACTTTACGAACAGAACCCCAGTTGGACAAGAAATAATACCAAGGATCATCTCTGTGGTGGTTGACATTGTGTCAACTTGAGATGTTGGAAGCTTGGCTGGATCGCCTTGGTGAGACCATTTCACTCAGCACCAACAGAGTATAGGAAGGGGCTGAGGAAGGATTCCACATGTGCCACTTTCTTGGAGGAGCTTGATCCCCATAGCCATACCACTTGGGAGGAGCTCAGATCTTTGCAGCAGCCTCCACCACTTTCTTGGAGGCACTCTGGTCTTCACAGTTAACGTGGATGGAAGAGACAGAGTTTGTGGACATCTCAGCTGCTGCTCCTCCTCTGCTCTCTGCTGCTCTCTGCCAACATGAACTGCTGCCTTCTACCCTGGAGCCAGCCGAGTGTGGACTGAAATCTCCACTAACTGTGAGCTAAATAAAGCTTTCCTTCCCTCATTCTGAGTGTCAGATATTTTGTCCCAGTAACAACTGAAAAATAACAGACAATCTCCTAACAAGCATTTAATGGAATTATAATGAGAATGAAAATTATATCTTTATTTGCCCTTACAAGATCTGAGAAAATTCCTATCACAGAATAGAAAGGCTGCTTACCAAAGCATGCTAATGTGATACAAAGGTCTTATCAATTGAACTGGAAACAGAGAAATCTTGCACATAAGCCCAGGTCACCAAACTCGTGGTGTGACATTCTGGTATATAATATTATGTTATAATATTCCATCTTTTCTACAGTTCTGAACCTGTGTTAATCATTTCAAGAGGCCTATATTAGTCAGGAGAAGCTGTATTTAATAACATAATAGACAACTCCAAATCATGAGGACTTGGCAGACTGAAAGTTATCTCTCTTACGTTAAGTCCACTGGAGACTTGTCAGCTGTTCACAAGGTGGCTGAACACATTCAGATTATCTCATTCCCCAAAGCCCTTCTGTATCAGAGTGTGTTCACCCCAAGTGATGTTTCACTGGCTAAATCACAGCCACATCTAATTTCCAGGGGCTGGGAATCCTTCTTACATGCGAAAGTAGAGGACAATTAGAGACTGATAGATAGTGATAACACCTGACACAACATTCATTCCCAAATAGATTCTGAGAAGGATATCCTTTCAAATCAATTTCCTACTGGCAAGGTAGCAAATACTGTAGTCCTCCCTTATCCATGGTGGATACATTTCAAGACCCCAGAGAAGACCTGAAATCACTGATATTACCAAACCCTATATACAGAGCCTGCCAAAACAATACATTCGCACTTCATGAAATGAAAAATAGTATGTTGTTTTTTTCAACAGATGGTGTTACTCTGGTATGGTGGACCCTAG
This sequence comes from Octodon degus, assembly GCF_000260255.1. Taxonomy (NCBI): domain Eukaryota; kingdom Metazoa; phylum Chordata; class Mammalia; order Rodentia; family Octodontidae; genus Octodon; species Octodon degus. The sequence continues at coordinate 6,055,483 of NW_004524641.1, read as the reverse complement.
AAGATGTCATATGCTGCTGCAAACCTGCCACACTGCCAGCCCTTAGAGAAAAAACTGAGATAGCTCAGTGGACTACGCTCCTGCTTTGGCAAACATAGGGATCAAGGTTTGATCCCCCATCCCACATGTCTCACAGGCCCTGCACCTGGGGTGGGCTGAGCCAGCCACAGAGTCTGGTGGTGCATGCCTGTAATCTCAGAGCTGAGGAGGCTGAAAACAGGAGGATCACTACAAGTCTGAGCAGCATAGTGAAACCCTGTACCAAATACATAAATGAAAAAAAAAAACAACAACATAGAAAGTGCACTGCAGCTATGCTATCCCTCGGGTACATGGTTGTTCAAAAAGAAGGGGGTGGCGAATGAAAGCAAGAGACAGGAAAAGTAATATTGTGGGATTGTCCTGCTTCAAGGCTGTATATGGTTAGTTTTTTTGACTTATGTGTAAACATATGAAGTATATAATTCTTTATGCCTATTTTTAAAATATATTCTAATTTTTAAATTTTTTATCATATTCTGTAGGGATTTAAAGTTCAACATATCAATATTTGATGAAAAATACCTGTTCCATGTTTTGCCTAAGATGTTTGATATTCAGACAGATAGTGAGGTTAAGTTTAACAACCTAAGTTGTATGGTAATAACAATAAGCTTGTCTTCTGGATGGTTAACAACCTAAGTTTGCAGACCAAAATTAGAGAAAAAGGAGGGCTGCAAGGAAATCCAACTTTTTGGCCCTAGCCTTCCAAGGTCAATTAAGACTCAGGACATATAAGAACTTGTACTGTTATATCATGTAACTCGGCAGTGTCTCAAATTTTCTGATCAAGGAGATTATGGGGCCAAAGAGGAAAGTGATGGATGATGTAGAGTGTGCCTAAGGCGAGTCACATGGAGAGAAAACATTCTCTCAGGCTTTCACAGAGAGCACATTGGCCAAGCAATGGCCATGCCTCATCCACATGGCTGACACTGACAAAGGTTCTACAATCTGAGGTACAGGATCTCAGGATAAATCCTGAGGGGATTTCACTGACCTTATCAGACCCCAAAGCTACAACTCTTGTTGCATAGGTCCTGCTTTACCTTGGTCTTAACCGTCCAGCAGAAAAGTATAAAAATGATATATAAGTGAGCTATAGGGGACTCAGATCAACAATTTCTGACATTGCCAGTCAAGCGGAAGACCCAATACGATTATGGGCTACTGGACTCTTTTAGAATATTTTGCTGAGTTTACATACCTATAATATTCAAATAACAGAACTTAACAAAAAAAAAGGGGATACAGATGAATGTCCATTTTGTATCTGTGTATTCAAAGTGGTTAGGCTAGATATATAGTTACATTTTCTTAATGAATAGAGGGATTTGTTCTAACGGTGTTTGTAAATAGAATATCATGTCCGCATCTTGTACAGCAATTAACCACTAGGAAGAATGTATGCAATGTGTTAATTATTGAAACTATCCTACCAATTTGATTTGAAACTGTCTCACTGCTATTTGCTTCTCAATAAAATTATGAAAAAAAAAGAAATGAATGACCATTTTGTATTGGTATACTCAAAATAGTTAGGCTAGATATACAGCTCTATTCTTTTAATTCAATGAATAGAGAGGTTTGTTCTAATAGTGTTTGAGACAGGATATCATATCTACATCTTATACAATGAATAACCACTAACACAATATACAATGTATTACTTATTGAAAATGTGCTAGTAATCAGTTGTGAAACTGTCTCATTGTAATTTGTTTCTCAATAAAATCATTTAAAAAAAAAGAAAAAGAAAGTACACTGCAGCAATTTCAGTGACCAAGGTTACACAAGAAGCAGTTTGCCATACTAATAAATGTCTAGAAGCTACTGGACACTGCTTTGAGCTCCTCTTGTAATTGCAGAGGCCAAAGATAACTTGCATTGGGGCCAGGGAGATGGCTCAGCAGAATAAGCGCCTCCCTGGCAAGCACAAGGGCCTGAGTTCAATCCCCAACTCCACCAAAAAAATAAAAAAAAAAAAAAAAAAGATAACTTACATTAATCTCATGATGGCTCAATAAGTTTAGCATTAAAATATTTATACAAGTGTTTTTTTCCTGAAGTGTATATATGTTTTTGGTGGATCTGTACACACTATATTTTCCCTCTATACATATTAATTTATAGATTAGACATAGTAAGAGATTAATAACATACAACATATAACGTAAAAAGTTACATGAATGTGGTCTGTCTTTTGAAATATTGTATTGAACTCATCTTACTTGAGTTGATGTGAGGTAATACAAAGCTTGTGTGTAAGAGAAATTGAAGTGAATGACACAGGCATTATGACACATTGTGAGGATACTATATAATGATTATTTTAACACAAGCATTGTGATGCTGATAGAATAGTAGATCTAATAATCAAGATGGCTAGACATGACATTGGTAGTATATACAGCACAGATACGCTGGACAACAGGACAAAGCAAACCCCATGCAGAATGCTGGACAGGATGACATGCAGTTTAAAATTATGAATTATTCCTGGAACTTTCTATTTAATGTTCTCACATTGCAGTTGACATGGCTAACTAGAATCACAGAAAGTGAGACCACAGGTAAGGTTGGTTATTGTACTGCATGCAGTTTTAGAAAGAAGGTGTAATTAAGGTTACTATGGTGGCACTTACTCATCCCATGGCTCCTTTGTGTTCATTACCCTGACCCAGCTGAGGGGTAGACATGGGCCTTCCTGTTTATAGCATCTGAACCTTCCAGCTACAGCAGCTTGGGCTAGTAATGGCTGCCCCAAACTGAGTAAATCAGTTTTTTGCTAGAACTGATTTTTTTTTTTTTTTCAAGAACCTGGTCTTGGGCGGGTGAGATGGCTCAGTGGAATAAGCACTTCCCTGGCAAGTGCAAGGGCCTGAGTTCAATCCCTGGTTCCCCCCACCTCAAAAAAAAAAA
>NW_004524641.1:6044287-6052422 GCF_000260255.1 Octodon degus | reverse complement strand
ACAAAAATGAAAGAACCTGGTCTTAGAAACAGCAAAAAATACAATTGGCTGCTTGAAGAATGTAGGTTCAGGACCGTGTCAGATATTTTCTTGATAGAAGGCTAGTCTAAAGAAAGAGAAAAATAAAACAGGCAAGAAGAATATAAATGCATATATATGTATATATACATATATATATATCCTGCTGAAATTGAGAAAGGACAGTAATCACAAGTTCTGAGTTTCCAATTCCATAGTCTAACCTTTCTAAAGCCTGTATATTTTCTAACCTTTGGACTATGTGAGATAACCTTGTGTTCTACCAAGAACTTCTATTTTATGTTTAAACCAGTGGGTTTCTATTTCTTATAGCCAAACAATGCTTGCAATGACTGAGGCAGACAAGAACTTAAATTCTCCCACTCTCCCAAAATGGTTAATATCTGTTAGAGGTACATTGATCCCATATTCTCTTAACTTGTAGTTTTAAATTAGGAGACTTTATTTCCTGAAGTTTGTTCTGTGGAACAACAATCCTCCAGGATCCTTTGTGGAATAAGAGATCCAAGATCAGGGAAGTTTAGGAAGCACTACCTACAAGCCAGGTGTAGTGGTACATGCCTGTAATCCGAACACTCTGGGAGGCTGAGGCAGGAGGATCACAAATTCAAACCCTGCCTGGGCAATTTATGGACTTAGGAGGAACTTAAAGATAAGTAAAGTTAGAGGATATAGCTCAGTGGGAGGTCCCAGTACAGATGTGGGTGTCATTATATACTCTATTTGTGAGATTCATAATATTTAGATAAAGTTTTGTAATCAAAAGACTGGTTAATCCACAAAGCTGTCAGCCTCAGGTTGCTGTAGTTCGATCCCCACAACACACCAGCCAGCCAAACCACCCCTTAGGGCATTTAGAGAAAAAAAAAAAACAAAAAACTTAAAAGACTGGTTAAGGACTGGGGAGATATCTCAGTACAATAAGCACTTGCCTGGCAAGCACAAGGGCCTGAGTTCAATCCTTGGTTGGTGGGGGGGGGGGGGAAGACTGGTTAACTCTCCTTAACCTAGCATTAGAAAATGTGTACATACTTTTTCTGACATTATACACTTTAAAATCTCTTGGAGCATGCATTTTTCCAAATGCAATAAAAGATCACCAAAGAAATAGAAGACATTTTTTAGTTTCCCTGTCATATTGTTTGGAGATTTCCCTCTAGAAATTACCTTTTAGATGCCTTTTTCCATAGCCAATAGAAAAACTCCTGGTTAAATAGCCACTTTATAAATATCCCTTTATGTAAATAGTAGGACTAAAAAGACTGCTTACTACATTGTCTTCCTGGCCAACTGAAGTAATAAATAAGAACCCAATTTGGTAACTCTCTTAATGTAAAGCTGGAAATCACGATATGACTTAGGAATCACGGGATGAAGTAGGGATATACTAACAATCATTGTTCAGATCAAGTTGTTCACCCTGTTTGCCTAAGAGGTTTTTAGGTTGAAGGAGAGATGATGAATATTAAACCGCTGTTGGGTGCCAGGCCAGTGTTGGCCACCTTACATTTGTACAATCTAATTTATTGCTTGGAAAACCAAAAGTGTGTCATTACAGCCTTGTTACAGCTAAGGACACCAAGTCTATGACCAGATCCTTTTATTATATGGCCAATATTAGTAGCCAGTAGACTGCAAAAACTGTTCCATTTGACTTCAGAGTTCTCCTACCTTCTATTTAAAAATGCATTTTTCACCATGGATGGTGGCACATACCTGTAATCCAAGCACTTGGGAGGCTGAGGCTGTTGGATTCCCATGAACGCAAAGCCAGCCCGGGATATGCAGTAAGTTCCAGACCACACTTAACTACATAGCAAGACCCTGTCTAAAAAAAAAAAAAAAAAAGCTTTTTCAGAGAGGGAAAATGATGTTTTATACATAGTAAGCAGTGCAGTCTAGTGAACAATAAATGTGGGAATCAAAATAGTAAAGCCAGTTTGAAAGATAGTCTGCATTTCTTACAAAACTAAAAGTCCTGTTGCCATCCTACTCTTGTAGGATGAAGCAGGAAGTTTAAACGTTTCAGCCCAGCCTGGGTAACTTAGTAAGACCCTGTCTCAAAAAATACAAAAAGAGGGTTGGGAGATAGCTCAGTAGAATAAGTGCTTTTCTGGCAAGCACAGGGTCCTAAGTTCAATCCCTGGTACCGCAAAAAAAATAAACAAAACTTTTGTATTTAGTACAGGGTCTACAGAGTCTACAGGGTCTCAGTACGTAGATTGGACTCATAGTGCTCCTCCTGTTTACAGCCTCCCAAGTGCTGGGATTACAGCGCACACCACTGCACCCAGTCTCAATCACCATCTCAGTGTGCGAGGGAGAGGTGGCACAGCAGGCCCAGATCGGATCGAACTCCTGGCCCCTGTGTCTGCCAAAGCAGGCACTTTAATATGCTGAGCTATTTGGCCAGCCCTAAAACTTCTGTAAATAAGAAGAGAGAGAGGGATTTTTGGTAACAGAAGGGAGTGGGAGAAAAAGAAGCAAGATGTATCATGTACTGGTACAAATTCCAAGTGGTGAGTTTTATCACCATGTATATCTAAAATATAAAATAAAAGAAAAAAAAGAAAGAAAGAAAACCCTAAAAATTACCAAAGGAAAAAAAATACAAAAAAACCTGGGGTTATAGTTTAGTGTCAGGACCCTGGGTCCAGTTCTCATATATCACCAAAAAAAGAAAAAAGGAAAAGAAGCAGCCTCTTGCTATATGATTGAGGAATTGTATTGCTTGGTATTGTTTACCAAAATACATTGAAAACTTAGCCGCCGTAATATCCTGTACAGCAGCTTGATTCATAGTTGCCAAAATCTGGACGAAGCCAAGAGTCCATAGAAGCTATGGAACATTGTTGAGTGCTAAACACAAAACAAAACAGCTATCAATTAAAAACCAGAGGAAACAAGTAAAAGGAGCCCATCTGGAAAGGCTATTTATTTGTTTATTTATTTGGTGGTGGCAGTACTGGAGGTTGAACTCGGGCCTTTCCAATGAGCTACATTTTCAGAGGAAAAAACCAAAAACAAATAACTAGAACAAAGACAAAAACAAAGCAATGCAGAATAATAAAAATGGCACAGAATTTGAAAACAAGAATAGAAAATTAACAATTGTTGTTATATTGTGCCTTGTTATCAAATTTGTTGCTCAGATTGCCAGATATAGGCATGCCAGGTTGATCAAGCAATTAAACATTAACTCTTCCTTTCACTAAACCTTAATTTTTCCTTGTCTTCTTACTTTTTTAAAAAAATTATTTTATTTTATTTATTTATTTTTGAACACTTTTTTTTTTTTAATTTTATTTATTTATTTATTTGTGTGGCCAGCTCAGCCCACCAGGGGGCGGGGCTGGCATGTGGTGATGGGGGATTGAACCGTGGTCCCTTGTGCTTTGCTAAGCTTGTTCTAAGTAGGTGATTTAGACCACTGAGCCATCTCTCCAGCCCCTAAAAAATTATTTTAAAGAGAGTATAAAAATAATAGATGAGTCACTAGAGATGATATACTTTTAAAAGAACAAGATGAAAGGTATTCAACCATGGTTGTTATATTGCACATTGCTGTCCTCAATGAAGTCGCTTAGATTATAGATATTAGCATATAGAGTTGGTCAAAGTAAAAAACTTTAAACATTAACTGCTACCTTCAAAAAACTAATAGAAATTAGTAATGCAATCATCTCTGCCATCCTATGTATATACTTACGTTGTTTTTTCCAGACCTTTATTATTATTATTATTATTATTATTATTATTATTATTATTTGAGAAAGGGTCCCTCTGAGTCACTAAATTGCCCTGATTGGGCTCAAAGTTTAGATCCACCAGCCCTACCCTACCAGAGTGCTGGAAATGCAGATGTGTACCACCGTTCCTGGCTGTTTAAAGGCTATATTCTGTATGATTCCAACTATGTGTAGACTGGAAAACCCAAAACTATAGAGATAGTGAAAAGATCCACAACTGCCAAGGGTTAGACAGGAGGTGGAGCTGAATAAGACCAGCACAGAATTTCCAGGACAATGAAACTACTTTGCATGATAGCACAATGGTGAATCCATGTCATTATGTGTTTGTCCAAACCTATAGAAAATACAACACCAAGAGCAAACCCTAATGTCAACTACAGACTTTGGGTGATGTCTTAGTGACTTTTCTTGTTGCTGAGACAAAATACCCAACACCCAAAGTTAAAGGGGGAAAGGTTTATTTAGCTCATAGTTTGTAGAGGTTTCTGTCCATAATTGGCTGGCTCCAAGGCAGCCTAGCAAGGCAGAAAGTCATCACAGAGCAGGCAAGAGGCAACAGAGGACAAGCAGAAAGTGCAACACAGCAAGAGCAAGTGATGGCAGCAGCCCTCTTTTGGACCTTTATATCCATCCAGGTCGCAGGGTAGGTAGTACGCACATCCAGGATTGGGCACCCTTCCTCCCAGCATTGTACACCTTAGATCCAGCCACCTCTGAAAAACCCCACCTATGATGGCACTAGGCTTTGGGGGCACATCTAGACACAAGCCACACCAGGTGAGAATGCTGTAGCAGTGCAGGGGCATCATTTGTAACAAGCACAGCACTCAAGTGAGGTGTTAATAATGGAAGTCTATGTGGGGAGTGGGTAGAAAAATCTCTTCCTTGCTCTCAGTGATGCTGTGAACCTAAAACCACTCTAAAATATAAAGTCTTTTAATAAGAATTGTGTGTGTGTGTGTGTGTGTGTGTGTGTGTGTGTATGTGTGCTCTTACTCAAGCAAAAGATTAATTCCAATGTTTCATGTACAAATAATGACCTCAGAGGGAATTTCTGGCGGGGATTTCTCTTCTTAATCATGGCTATTTCAGTTTGGTAAATGTGACTATTAACAGTGTCAGGAGACATATTCAATATATCAGTAGGCACTAGTTGTTCAAGGACAAACAAGAGCCTGGAAACACTAAAGCGCCAGTGTTTGTGACAGGACCAAGATTATCTAAATTGAGGCAATGATTAAAATATTTTGGCAGGGAACAGTTTATTCAAGAAAGCTCGGATGAATTGCTGTGAAATCATTGATGGGCTATTTAAGGATGCGTATCAGTGCGAAGATGAAGTTCCAGAACTACTCCTTTGCATTTCTTTAGTCTTTTAACCTCAATTCTCATTACAGCTTAAAGAAAACTATTTTCTAATGATGCTTATAAAATAAAACAAAGAACATTGTCTGATAGAGTGCCAAAACGAATGTTTTAAAACAAATGAACTTAAGCGTACATCAATTTGATGACATAACCATACAAAGGAAAGTACTATTTTAAGTTCTTTTAGAACGCAAGACTTTATGTGTTCTTAGAAGTATAAATTCTAAAGAGAGAAAGGAAGTGTTAAACTTCATTCAATAGTCTAATGATTATAAAAACTATTGGTATCATTCTGAAACTTCAATAGACATAATACAGCAAATAATTATATTAATGAAAGCTATGGATAGAAAATAAAGAAGTAAAAGCTCTATAATTTTTATTTCCTAGAAAAGCTTAAATACAGTGACAACTTGGTAGCGTTTCACAGCTAGAGACCCAGATTATACCATTTTTAAGATAGCTGGTGCCAGATTTGGAATAGAAAATATATGAAATGGCTCAGGGAAATGTGATACCTGAAAACAGGGAGTTATCAAAGACTGCTGGGATTGTGTCAAAGTTACACCAAAGCCAGTTTTTTTCTGGGGCTTTCTATAGCCAAATTGAGAGACATGTAAACATCCAAATTAAAAATGTCTGATTGAAATATATTGAATTTATAAAATTCATGTCTTCATAATGATATAAAAATTAATTAAAATGTTAGCACTTACCATTAGGAGTAGTTAGGCACATATTTGTTCACTTACTTGGGCTTGAATAACGAAGTACCATGGAGTAGGTGGCTTGACAACAACAGAAATTTGTTTCTATATAATCATGGAAGCTAAAAGTCTTAGATCAGTGTCACCAGGGTTAGTTTCAACGTGAGACTGTGTTTGGCTTGTATGTGGCCTTCTCCTCTAATGTTTTCACGTGGTCTTCCCTTTATACCTATGTCAAAATTCTCTTTTTATAAAGACACCAGTTATATTTAATTAAGTCAATATAACTAATTATACAGCTACTGAGGGATGATTTCAACCTGAGGATTTAGGAGGACTCAGGTCAGTAAGGACAGGAAGCAATTTTGAAAATAAGAAATTTGTTTAGTTTGCACATTAAAAATCTAAAAACATTTTCCTGTATGTCCTGTATAAACTGTAGTTTAGAATTACCAAATAGCCCTAACTGAACCACATCCACTTAATAAATGTAAAGGGGATACTAGACTTAGAAAATCACCAAACAGGGCTGGGGAGATAGCTTGGTGGTCTAAGTACCTGCCTGGCAAGCGCGAGGACCTAGGTTCGATTCTAGTACTGCATGCCATGCCAGCCCTGGTGCACTGAGCCAGGTGCACCGAGCCAGCCACAAGGAGCCAGCCACCAAAACCAGGCATGATGGTGCATGCCTGTAATCCTAGAGGTGGGGAAGCTGAGGCAGGAGGATCACTATGAGTCTGAGCTGCATAGCAAGGCCCTGTACCAAATAAATAAATAAATATTTTTTTAAGATCAGCATACAGGAGCTACTCAGTACTCAAGGATGGATGATAAAATTATAAGAATTGGTAGTTGAAAGTACAATACAAAAGTTAAGCTATTACAACTTGAATACAACTGATTTTACATGACTAAAAGTGAGGCAATCGGGTATTATATGCTTCTTGATGAGATGCAGTAGAAATTACATGGGCTACCATGAGATATTCTTGTTAAAGAAGTTAGAACTGAATCTAAATGAGCTGTTAGTTCTAATTCCCAGAAACAGTGAATAGAAGAACAAGTTAAGAAGACACTAGAAGGAAGCAGCCATCTAAATCCAGAGGGTAGGACAAACTGTGTGATGTACCTGACCACATTTTGTCAACAGGTCACTGACATGAGAAAAATGAAAGGACTAGTGCTGTGGATTAACAGAGACGTGAGAAAGTTGTGACAACAAAATGCAATGTGTTGACTTTGTTTGAATCCTCGTTTCAACAAGCCATAAAAAGTATTTTGAGATAATCAGAAAATTCTGATGATTATCAGTGAAATGAGATTAAAGAAATATTAACTTACTCTAGGTGTGCTAAGAAGTAAAAAAAAAAAAAACTCCTTATTTTAATAGATGTATATGGAAGACTTTAGGAGTGAAGTGGTAGGGGAAATGTCTGAGATTTACTTCTAAAACTATAAAAGAAAAGGTGAGGGGCTGCGAGTTAGACTGAAGTGCCTGCTTAGGCAAGCTTAGGCAAATGGAGGGACCACGGTTTGATCCCCAGCACCACATGAAGCACCAGCCCTGCTCCCAGGCAGGCTGACCCATCGACCGAGTCCAGGAGTATTGTGCACACCCAGAGCTGGAGAGGGTGAAAGCAGGAGGATCACCACGTGTCTGAGCTGCACAGTGAGACCCTGCAACAACCAAATACATTAAAAAAAGAGAAAAGGTGAAAGATTTACATAATCTGAAAAGAAAAAAGGATATTGATAAACATCAATAGAACTATTAGACTAGATAGATCAGTAGTTTATAAAATTTAGTCCCCTAAAAAAAAAAGATAATTTAGTCCCCTAACTAGCAGTGCAGCTGTTTTTCAGGAACTTGGGAGAAATGCTAACTTTTGGATCTGACCCAGATTCCCTGGATTGCTACTTAAAATGTATTAAACCTTGAGGCAATTCACCTCTAAAAATTTTAAGGGTGTTGGGTCTTTTTAGTATATTCAAAAATAATATGAAAAGTTTCAGGGCTGGCCAAATAGCTCAGCAGATTAAAAGCACCTGCAAGCGTGCCAGCCCCACCCCTGGGGTGCCCTGAGACTTTGATTGAGACTGGGGGTGGCAGCACACGCCTGTAATTCTAGCTCTGGGGAGGGTGTAAACAGGTGGATCACTACAAGTCCGATCTAGTAGTGAGACCCTGAACACCCTGTAGACCCTTCCCTAAAATGCAAAAGAGAAAGAGAGAGAGAGAGAGAGAGAGAGAGAGAGAGAGAGAGAGAGA
>NW_004524641.1:6041863-6044187 GCF_000260255.1 Octodon degus | reverse complement strand
AGAGAGAGAGAGAGAGAGAGAGAGAGAGAGAGAGAGAGAGAGAGAAAGAAAGAAAGAAAGAAAGAAAGAAAGAAAGAAAGAAAGAAAGAAAGAAAGAAAAGGTTCTAGCCCGATGGCCTAGAATCCCAGCACTGGGGAGGCTAGGGCAGGAGGATTACCATGAGTTAGAAGCCAGGCTAGACTAGACAGTGATTTCTAGGGCAGCCTGAACTGCATTGTGAGAAAACATCTGAAAGAAGAAAGAAGAAAGAAAGAAAGAAAGAAAGAAAGAAAGAAAGAAAGAAAGAAAGAAAGAAAGAAAGATTTTTTTGGACTGTGGATCTCGCCTAATGGTAGAACATTTGCCTAGTGTGAGCAAGGCCCTGGGGGGGGGGGATTTTTTTTTAACCAACTTCTTATGCTAATATGTCCGCCTGAGGGAGTATAGATCTTATCTACCTCCAGAGGTTCATCATGACAATATTCCCAAGTGAAATTTGTGGCCTGTGAATGATCTCTCACTAAAACTGTTCAAAAGAGAAGTCAGATAGTGTTTTGTTTTTTCTGGTAGTGGGATCGAACTCGGGACCTTGTGCTTGCCAGGCAGGCGCTCGTGCCTCTGAGCTATCTCCCAGTCCCAGATAGATAGTCTTTTTATACAGTTCTCCATAAAGGTTCCTTCCTTTCTTTTTTATTAACTTATTTAGAACACGGTCTACAGGGTCTCACTACACAGATCAGACTCGCAGTGATTGCCCTGTCCTCAGCCTCCATCGGGGTCTCCGCGAGCCCCGGGGGCAGGGCCAGCACTGCACACCCGGAGTCAAACCCGGCCGCCGCCCTCTGCCTAAGCAGGAGCATTAGTTGGCTGAGCTATCTGGCCGGCCTCCAAGAAGGTTCCTAAGTCTTGATTCCCCATCCTTTTTTCTTCTGAAACAAGCTTTCCTTTTATTTTCTCATGAAGCAGGCATTTTCTTGAGCCCAGTGCCTTTTCTCAAAAGTTGTCTTCTGGGGCTTCTCTGAGAAGCCCCAAATTCCGTCCTAAAGAGTCAAAATTTCAGGAATGTTGTGCCTTTATCTCTGCGAGATAAAGCTGGATAAAATATAATGCTTTCCTCAACAGCTTTGTAGCCTAATGAGGGAAAGAGATGAACTCCACGTGCCGTCAGGCCTAAAGAGTGGGTGAGTAAAATGCAAGATGGTTCCAAGCCTGAAGGCAGCCGAGAGGGCCCTGAAGTGGGGAGCGTGCGCTGAACGGCGAAGACAGTGCAGAGGCCCACGAGACGGCACCGGGAAGTCTCATCGAAGCCCCAGAAGACAACGCCCCCACAGAGTCACCAGAAAACATACACATCACAGGGCAGAGCCCAGGGTGCACAGCTGCAGGGACAGAGACAAGGTTCTAAGGGGACTCGCCACGCACCCCCTCCCCGCCAGCATGTCTGCTAACATACAGAGTGAAAAGGTAGGAAAGTCCCTGCTCACTGGGAAAATAACCCTGAAATGGGCCAAATTATGAAAAATGTGATAATATAGCAAGCAAACAAAAGGAACAAATTTGGTTTAAAACCATTATTCACATTTATACAAAACTATCTTCCTAAGGAGAATGCAAAGAGACTCCTTTGTATGGAATGTTAGCTAAATATAACTACCCAATAATTTGTGAATAAATTGAAATGAGCTAACTTGGGAAACTATAGAAATGTCACTATTTAACATAGATTCCCTCTTAGCTATGGAGCTCTGAAGAAAATATTTAATGCTGCTTGAAGATTCTTTGATATTAGTATTCAAATCCAAATTCTGTCCTTAAAAGTCAAAATTTCAGGAATGTTGTGCCTATCAAATACATCTGTCTTATATTACATTTTATATCTACACAATTAACTTTAAAGAAAATATAATGTAATGAATACATTTTATCATATTGCTTAACTGCACTGTCAACCAAAGAATCCTGTAAGTAACAAGATTTTTCCATAGAAACATAAAAGAAATTTATTAATAAAATAAGCAATAAAAAACTTACTATTTTTGCTAAAAGAAGAAATTAAGCTCAACAAATGTCTATTAGGGGACCAGCCAGATAGCTCAGTGGACTGAAGTGCCTACTTAGACAGGTGCAGAGACTGGAGTTTGATCCCCAGCGTGCCATGCTGGCCCCATCCGAGGGGCACACTGAGGCAGTGAGTAAGACTGGGCGTGGTAACACACACCTGTAATCCTAGTGCTTGGGAGGCTGAAAACGGGAGAATCACTAGGAGTCTGAGAATCACTACAAGTCTGATGTGTGTAGTGAGGCCCTGTAGACCCTGTACTAAACACCTTTTAAAAAAAAAAGT
>NW_004524641.1:6009226-6041763 GCF_000260255.1 Octodon degus | reverse complement strand
ATATATATGCAAATCTACATATATTATGTTGCCAAATATATATTGCTATTATACATTAATATTGTATGTATATTACAGATTTGTCCATACTTAATATAAACAAGGTTTCCAGATTAGTATTCTTTGAAATTCTGTTATATTTTTCCCTATGTTAAATTTGAAGTTTTTCTATTAATTATAAAATACCGGTGAATTTCCTTTTGTCCTAGAGAGAGCACAGGTATGGAAAACAGTCCAGATCTGGATGTTGGTATCACCACTTAACAGCTCTGTCATTTTCTAGATCAATTTACTTGTCTCAGCCTCAGTTTCTTTATCCTACCACCATCTTTTTCACAAAGGTTTCATTTACTTATTTTATTATTTTTCTACAGGTTCTCGCCATACAGCTCAGACTCACAGTGATCCTCCTGTGTCAGCCTCTCTAGTGCTGGGATTACAGGTGTGCACCACCACGCCTGGTTTGGGGGCCAACATAGCATGTGGTACCTGGGATCAAACCCAGATCTCTGTACTTGCCAGGCAGGCATTTAGACTAGATTCAAAGATGGAGCTTTATGAGAATTAACAAAGATAATTTGCACAGGGCAATTTGGCTACTTGGAACAAAATGAGGGCATTCTACAGATATTTGTTTCCCTTTCCTTACAGTCTTCTACCAACAAAAATTGAGTGGCTTAGCCAGGTGCAATGACCCATGTCTGTAATCCCAGCTCCTTGGGAGGCTGAAGCAGGAAGATCTGAAACTCAAGACAATCCTAGGCATCTTAGTGAAACTCTCATCTCCAAAACAAGCAAGAGTTTAACTCAGTACTTTAGTGTTGCTCACTTCTCTGTGGGTTGCTGGGTAGTTTTTCTGCTTCATGTGCTGTCAGCTGGATTTCTGGGACTACAGAAGACCCATAATGGCCTCACTTCTTTGACTGGCATCTCGTGCTGTTCAACTGGGGCTATTGGTCAGGACACCTCAATCTCTCTATTGTCCTTAGATCTCACAGCATGATGGCTAGATTCAAAGATGGAGCATTTCAGGGGTAACCGGAAGTAGAAGTTACTGATTTTATTAAGTCAAGGTCCAAAAGACCTAGAACATCTCTTTGTCCATATTTTATTTTTTATCAAAGCCAGATTCAAAGAAAGGGAAATGAGCTCTGTCTCTTGAAGAATGGGAAGCTCCTACCAGTAAGAGGTATTGGAGGGCCAGCGAGATAGCTCAGTAGAATAAACACTTGCTGGGCAAACGCAGGGTCCTGAGTTCAATCTCTGGTACCACAAAAAAATAAATAAATAAAAATAGAAGTATTGGGACTGAGGGTAAGGAGTAAGCTTTGGCGCTCTTCCCTCTGGCTGTTATGGGAAAAATCCAGGCTTAACAAGAAAACCTCCATACTGAGATTTTGGAAGGTGACTTTAATGTAACACTAGTGGACTGATGGGAGTCAGTTCCAAATCATCAGCTTGGAGTCAGGTTTGAGTTCAGTAGAAACATGGTTTGCAAGCAGGAAGTACAGAGCTGATAGCATGTTATTATATGATTGGTTGTATGGAGTACAAGAATTACGTCACATATTGTCAGGCAGAATTGTGATTAGACAGAAACATTCTGGGAGTGAAAGGGTCTGAGGAGAAAATCTGCAGTTGAAAGTATCCTTGACTGGGCCAGTCTTCCCAAACATAAAGTCCTTGAAGCAAGTTGGAATCAATGCGTAGTCTTTTAACTAAAGGAAACACAGTCAGTTTGACCCCTCACAGTGTTGATGGATAATAACTGGGACCAGTTAATTTTTAGGTTAATTTAGCAAACTAGCTACATGACAAACAGTAGGAACCTGTGCTCACAGCCCTCTGATTTATTTTTAGTTTTTGCTATATGTCTACAAGTCTGCTATTCCATAAATGTACCCTTACATGACCACAACAATTTACATCTCTCCTACAAGCAAAATACACTTCTTTTAAAACCTTAAGAAATAGCCACAAATGGTGGCACATGCCTGTAATCCCAGTACATGAGAGGCTGAGGGAGGAGGATTGCCAAGAGTTCACCTGGGCTGAGGTACATAGTGAGTCCAAGCCAAGCCAGCCTGAAATACATAGTAAGACCCTGACTCAAAAAAAAAAAAAAAAAAAAAAAAAACTTAAAAAAATCTCAGACCCTTCTGGCATCAGCTCAGATTTTAGCATCTTGTCATTTAAATAAGGCTCTTGGAGCAAATCAGCAAAACTTGTAATTCCCAAAGAGTGCGGGGAGTGGGGGGTAGATAGGAAGAGCATAGATAACCATTAGCAGACCACAACACTTCTGAAATCCAGCTGCATACCTGCTACCATCTTCTCTTAAATCTGAGCGCAGAGGAGGAAGTTCCTTCATTTAAGTCCTGCCACAACTGCTTGCGGAGCGTAGTTTCCCCAGACTCTCTATGCCAACGATGGTAAACCTTTTGCAGGTCTCAACAATAACAAATAACCAGCTCAAGCACATGTACCATGGGTTCGCCTCCAGGGCTCTAGCCCCTGGATTCCTTCTGAGTCATTCTTATTCCTAAACTATGACCCATATTTGCAGCTTAGTTTTCTCAGCTTGCTTCTAGTCCAGAAGTCATCAGCCTTCTTTGGTTTGTAAAATATCCCTGTCTTTTCAGCTTATGTTTGTGCAATTATTTTTTTTTAAGTCTGGGATTCCAGTATATCAAAATTATTATCTACTCCATTAAATTAAAGCCATAGCCATATCTCTTTGGGACTGTCTCAGTTACTCTTATTGCTGAGATAAATACCTGATGCCTAAAATGAAGGAAGGAAAGGTTTATTCAGCTCACAGTTACTGGAGGTTTCAGGTCACACTCGGCTGGCTCCTAGGTAGAGTGGCACAGGGCAGAGAGCCTCAGATCATGGTGGCGGCAAAGAGCAAAAGGAGCCAAGGGAGGAGTAGCAGCAACAATAGCGACAGAGAGGAAGTCTGTCCTCTGTCTCATGTTACGTTCAGGCCATCCACTCCAGGCTGGGTGTAGCACTTACACCCATAATCCCAGCAGTACTCAGACCCATAATCCCAGCCTTGTATTACCCATAATCTCAGTGGATCATGAGTTAATCTCAAACTCTAGAAGTCCCTACCCCATAACTGCATGAGGCTTTGGGGAGACCACTTAAACCATAACAGGGACAAACCCCCTTTATCTTGTTTTTAGAGTCAGGTACTATGGGACAATGCCCTTAAGATTCTTAGAAATACATCTATTTAGCAGAGAGAATCAAAGCCCTATTGCCTAGCTTGGCAGTAGCTTGGGTTTGTTCTTTGCCAGCAACATCCTGGGTTAGGCTCTATATTTCTTTATTTCATTGAATGCAGCTAAAAGAAAGCAATCGTCACTTAAAACATTCTTCCTGAAAATCTCCTTAGCCATAGCCCCAAGTCCTCCAGGTATGTTTTCTATCTTCCATGTTAAGGTTGTTGTCACTGTTGCCAAACTTTCTACCACCACATAAACAGGGGGTTCCCTTTACCTAGCATCCAATAACAGTTTTAACACTATCGTTCTCCCTCATTAACAGTTTCCTCAAGGCCTTTCTGGTCTCTGCCTACCAGCTGGTCCCAAAGCAGGTACCGCATATTTCAGGTTTGGGTTACAGTGGCACCCCAGATGATTCCAATTTCTGTTTTTGTAAAAATTGCTATGCTATGTAAAAATCCCCAAATTAAGTGATTTAAAACAATAGTCACTTTATTACTTCTCATGATTCTATGGATTATCAAATGTTTATTAACTGGATGTTTCTCCCAGTCTTGCTTAGAGTACAGGGCAGTTGCAGTCATATTGACTGGGTTTTGTTATGGACTGAATGTTTATATCCCCTTGAAATTCATATGTTGAATCCTTAACTGCCCAATATGATGGTATTAGAAGGTGGGACCTCTAACAAGTAATTAGGTCATGCAAGGTGGAGCCCTTATTTATGAAAGGGGCTAGTTCATTTATCAAAGAGAGCCTAGGGAAAACCCTCTGCCCTCTTCCTCTTTCCTTCTCCCTTTCCCCCATCTGCTCATATGGAAACAAGTCTACAAACCGGAAGTGAGCTCTCATAGGAACCCAACCACTCTGATGCTCTGATCTCAGTCTTCCAGCCTCCAAAACTGGGAAATGAGATTTGGTGGTCAATAAGCCAACTAGTCCACAGTATTCTGTTAGAACTGCCCAAACTGACTCAGATACACAAATGTTTCTTTACTCCCCTTCTTTACTCCACAAGTCAATGCTCTTTAATGCTCTTTCTTGTGGCCTCCGTCTCCATACAATGCCTCACCATCCAGGGTCACTCCAAGTGGTTTGTTCCCCGCAGGGTAGTCCTGACTTCTTAATAGCCTAGGACTCTAAGCGGCAGGAAATAGAAATGCCAGTTCTCTCATTCTCAGTACCTGAATTTGCAAGTACCAAAAGACAAATTTTGCTATATTCTCTTGGGCAAAGCAAACCATAAGACAAGCTTAGATCAAAGCTGGGCATGTAGGGAACGTAGCTCAGTGACAGGATGTTTTCCTTGCATACAAGGGCCCTGAATTCAATTCCTAGCCCTGATTAAAATAAAGTGGAGGGGGGAGGGGGGAAATATAAAATCCACTTATAAATATGAGAGGCAAGTGAGACTCAATGCATCCCAGCTACTTAGAAGGCTGAGGCAGGAGGATGAAAAGTTTGAAGCCAGTCTTGACACTATCTCTGGGGCTGGGGAGATAACTCGGTGGTCTAAGCACCTGCCTGGCAAGCACAAGGATATGGTTTTGATCATGGGCACCACATGTCATACCTGCACCAGTACATTGGGCATGCTATGCTGGCCTTGAAACTGGGAGTTGTGGCACACACCTGTAATCCCAGCACTGATGAGGCTGAGACAGGAGGATCACTACAAGTCTGAACTGTGTAGTAAAATCCTGTAACAAATAAATAAATATTTTTTTAAAAAGACACTATCTCAAAAATTAAAAAAATAATAATCTGAGAATGTAGGTTAGTAACAGAGGATTTGCCTATCAGTATGGTTAAGTGTAGATCTACCTCATTTGGGGTAAATTAGAGGATGGGTGAGTTTTGAGTTCACTGTCATGGGGAACTCCCTCCAGTGAGCAGACAGCTGCCATGGTTTGAGTTTGGTTCAAAGGTTCCTTGTCCCCAAAGTTTCCTTCACTGGAAGTTTGGTCCCCAGCATGTGGTTCTGAGGTGGAGAAACCCCTAAAAGGTGGGGCCCAGTGGAAGGTAATTACACCAGTGTGGCATCACCCTCAGAAGAGATTAGTGTAGCTTCTTAGAACCGTGGCTGGTTCTTGAAACGGTAGATTATAGAGTGAAGCTGCCCCATTATGTCCTCTTCTACATGAAGTTATTTTTCTCTGTTTCTCCACCATGTGTTGCAGCAAGGAGCCCTCACCAGAGCCTGAATAGACGAGCAACCTGACCTTGAACGTTCAGCCATCAACATGTTACTTAGATAAACCTGTCTTCTTCAGTAAGTTCTCAGATTTGGGTATTTTCTTATAACAACAGAAAAAAATCAACCAAGACAATGTAAGATTAGACCAAGTACTGGTCTCAGCCTCAAATCCTATTTCAGGTACTCAGGGAATTTTAGGGGAGATATTTCTCTTTTAAAATTTTAATTAATTAATTAATTAATTAATTGGTACAGGGTCTTGCTACGTAGCTCAGACTTATAGAGATCCTCCTATCTCACCACTGGGGTTACAGATGTGCTCCACCATGCCTGGTTCAGTGGCCAGAGCAGTGTGGGACTGGCATGGCCTGCAGTACCAGGGATTGAACCTGGGTCCTTGCGCTTGTCAGGCAGGCGCTTAGATCGGTGAGCTACCTCCCCAGCCCTAGGAGAGATATTTCAAGATTGGTAAGTTTCCTCTTCCTTCTTCTCCCTCCTTTTTTCATTCCCCCCCCCTCAAAAAAAAGAAATCAATGCCTCTAATTGTTGTAAAGAAGGAAATCTTATAAGCCAAATTGATGTGTCATTTGACATAATCAGCTACTTTTCTTGATTTATAAAATGATATATCAAACAACTCCCACTTCGGCCTCAAAGCAAACAAAATGTGTCAAATAGTACAGTGTGCACTACCCACTGATCCCCTTCTGGCAGTGTGATGTACAGACTCAATGCCCAGATGCAGCATTCAAGGTCTGGCTCATGTGGTGATTCTTTTCATACCATAGGCATAACTGGGAAATATTTTTTTTTCAAAGAGTTTACTTTTCTTTTCTTTTTTTTTTTCAAAGTTTTATTGATAAACAGATAGCAATGAGATAGTTTCAAATTAAATCGGAAGTACAGTATCAACAAATAATACACTGCATATATTCTTCTTAGTGGTCAATTGCTGTACAAGATGCGGACTTGTGATCCTATTTACAAACACCATTAGAACAAATCATTCTATTCATTAAGAGAATGCAACTATATATCTATCCCAACCACTTTGAATACACAGATACAAAATGGACATTCATAGGTATACCCCATTTTTTCTAAGTTCAGTTATTGAATATTATAGGTGTGTAAACTCAGCAAAATATTCTAAAACTGGGAAATATTTGATGTATGTAAAACTATGAAATTCAAACAGGAAGGAGCTGTGAACCAGGCACGGTAGTGCGCACTTGTACCCCATGCACGTGGGGCTGAGGCAGGATCGCAATTTCAAGGCCAGACTGGGATACGTAGTAAGCTCAAAGCCAGACCGGACTACATAATGAGACTCTGTGGCTAACAGATCAGTTTGGCCCAATTTTAAAAAATCTTAAGTTAGATAATTCAATAAATATTTCAAAGACAATAAGCAAGACAAAATAAACTAGCTATGGGGACATTAAATTGTGTTAATCTTTAACAGTTTTATTCACTTTATTTTTATAGACCCAGTTCACATACGATGCAATTCACTCTTAATGTGTGCAACTCAGTGTTATTTAGTATATTCACACTGATATACAGTCCTCATTGCTACCTACTTCATGAATATTTACACTAGGAAGAGAGTATGCATTGTATTAATTATTGAAACTGTCATACCAATTTGACTTGAAACTGTTTCATTGCTATATGTCTCTCAATAAAATTATGGGAAAAAATGAATATTTAAACCACCCCAAAAGGAAACTCTGAAAGCCACGAACAATTATCCATTCCGCTGTCCCCCCACCCTACACTCACACTCAGAAGCCAGTAATATGCTTCTTTCTATAGAATTTGCCTATGCTGGACATTTCATGTAAATAAAACCATATAATGTATGACTTTTAGTATCAGCCTTCTGTCAATGTATTAAAACTCTCCAGAGAACAGAAGCACTAGGATAAATGCATAGATAGAGGGAAGAGATTTCATATAAGGAATTGGCTTAATGTGATTTTGCAGACTGGGTCATCTCAGTCTGACCTCTGTAATTTGGAGATGCAGGAAAACTACAGTATAGTTCTGAGAACCAAAGATTGATGGTGATGTGTTCCAGTAATGGACACAAGTTTGATGTTCCCACATAGCACCTAAGCAGAGAGAATGAATTTTCCCTTTTTGTTCTGGTTTGTTCTAATGACATTATCACATTTTATTTATGCATTGATAGGCAACTGGATTATTTTCACCTTTGGGGTGTGAACATTATTATTTAATTTAAATTAAAGATTCCTGCAAATAAGATGAATGTTTATGTTTTTTTTGTTTTTTCAAATTTTGTTTTAAGACTGTGGACAATATTTTAGAAAAGAAAGCTATCTAAAAGCAAATTGATTTCTGGAGGGAGAAATTAAGCCAATAATGAATAGTTAGATAAAGTATAGAGTGTGAAGTTAGAAATTACAGGTCCACTTTACTAATCAAACTCATAACCCCAGGAGGATGACAGGAACATAAAAGGGAATTCAAGCTGTTTTTCAGGGGCAGGGGGAATTTATAAAACAAAAGTTAAATAAACGTTCTCTTGTTTCAAGATTTATAGGAAGTATAAGCCAAATAAAATTGCCTTATTATGAAGAATTGGGCAAAGAATTCTTTTCTAGCTAGTTATTTACCATAGCAAGAAGCAGAGCGTGCACCTCCCTAGTCCTGTTTCTTGTTCTAAGGGTGTTTTTGTTTTTACATATAATTAATGGTCCCCAGATGTACTTTCTTTTCAGAGCCCTATCTCCCCACTTTCATCTTCCTTAGGAAACAGAGGTTTTCAATATTTCTCTAATACCCCCCCCCAAGTCAAACAACAGAGCCGTGTTGACAGAACTTTTATGAAATGTTTCCTTTAGGCCTAATATAAATAAATCTCTCCTGTGTAATCTTTCAGTATCTCCTCTCATTTAATGCCTTTAAGACCTTGTCCCTACCTGGAACTGCTCTTCCTCTCTCAGTTCTTTCATCAGAAACCTCACTTTTCACCACCATTCCCTGTTCTCCCTCATCCCCCACTCCCCCCCCTCCTGCTCCGCACTGAGCCTCCTCTTCAGCCCTTCCCATCCCACAGCCCTAGTGCCTCAGGCTGCAGTCTTCCTGCCTCCTACCGGATCCACCAGGCCTTCTCTTCAGGCCTGGGCCCAAAGGATCAGTCACTCTCTCACTGCACTTTCTTGAGGCCTGGACTTTGGCATCCTGTGTCCTTTCATTCACCCAAACAAAAACCAAGCTGCTTTTCACCTCTTTGCCCACCTTCAAGGGCCTTGCCTCAGCTGTGGCTTCATGGTACCTCAGAAGCTGTTGCCTTTCTGCTCACACTGGCTACGTCAAATCGTTATCAGTCCTAAGCCCCAGCCTTTATCCACCATTCTCTGAAAAGAAGAAGAAAAATTTTAAAAAGAAACAGAGACTACCAGGTTGAGCCTAATTCTTCTCCTGCTATGAACGTATCTGAATTTCTTCTCCACCTTACATCTTCCCCTCTTTCCTTCACTGATGTTCTTCTCTGTACCTTCTGTACTCTTTTGCCTTCCTTCAAATCCTTCTTCTGGGGCTGGGGAGATGGCTCAGTGGAATAAGCGCTTCCCTGGCAAGCGCAAGGGCCTGAGTTCAATCACCGGTTCTGAAAAAAAAAGAAAAAGAAAAATCCTTCTTCTGCCACTCTTCTCAGGTTGGGAGGGCTTCGCACCCTCCTCACATATGGTCTCCATACTAACATCCTAAAAACCTTCTCCTTCTAGCATTTACAGTGTCTAGCTTCACCTTCAACTTCCTAATTAGTTTCTCTGCCTTCAAATACATTTCTTCTCTCTTATCTGGTCTCTGCAATGCAGGCAGAGCATTAAAAAGACACAAATTTGGTTGTAGTGTTTCCGTAATTTAAATTTACCATGGCTCTTCAGTTTCCAGGATAAAATCCAAACTTCTTAGCTCAGCAGACAAAACCCTTAATCCTGTGAGTCTGATTTCCAGCCCCTTTCTCTTTACTGCCCAAGGAGAATATTACACTTTAGCGATAGCAAATAATCATCATCATGTAATTTCACTTCATGTCTCCACTCAGACTGCTCCTTCTTATGGGCTTAATTTGGTCCTCCAAAAATTCATACCTGAGAATGTAGTATCTGAGAATGTAGTTGGAGCTAGGCCCTTTCAAGAGATTACTGCAGTACAATGAGGTCATATGGGAGCTTTTGGGGTGCTATAACAGGACATCTGATGTCAGGTACTTCATAAGATAAATGAGCTTCGTGGGGGGCGTGTCTAAAGGGCATGACATCAGTAGGCTGTTGAGGGCTCCTAACTGTGTCATATGTCAAGCGAGCAGAAAATCCAAGAAAGGGCCAAGCACCTGGGATGGCCTCACCTTTATAACAACCTTCTCTTCTAAGAACTCATTCCTGAGAGACCCAATCCATCCTAGACATCAGAATAATCCACTGATGGCCTCATTACCTTCCACTAGGTCCTACCTAGTAAAGGCTTCATCACCTCAACACTGCCATGTTAGGGCCGAAGCTTCTAGTACATGAACCTGTGAGGGATGAACCCCAACCAAATCATAACAGCATACACTCTAATCCAATATGACTGGTGTCCTTGGAAAAAGAGATTAGGGCACAAAGAGGGAAGACTATGTGATGATGCAGGGAGAAGATACCATCTGCAAGCCAAGGACAGAGGCCTCAGAAGAAGCCAGTCATGCCAATACACTGATCTTGGACTCGTGGTTTCCAGACCTGTGAGGAAAGAAATTTCTGTTGTTTAAGCTACCCAGTCTGTGAAGCGTTGTTATTACAGCCCTAGCAAACCAATGCATTCCCGTGTGCTCCTCCAGTATCTCCTAAGTACTGATCTGTACTGTATCTTATCATCTCTCTGCTCCCTACTCCTTCCTTCACACATTTCAAATCACATCTCCTCCCTATACCTTCTTCCTGTTGACACCGCCTCTGTCTGCCTTGAGCTCATTCTTCCAGGGCACCTTGCACTATCTGTAGACACCATTACATTACCACTAGCCTCCTCCATCTGTGTTCTTCTTAATCCCAGAGTAGCAAAGATAGCATGTATATTACTGTTTCAATCAGAGTCTGATCACAACATATATATATTTTATGTATATAAAATATATATACATATATAATATATATGAGATATAAGTAGCCTTAGAAATTATCATGAATTTATATCATATAAATTTTATATTTATATAAATCAGTATTCTCTAGTACTAACTTCTTGTGTTCTGAGAGTATTTGAATTATATAAATGTTCTTTCAAGAAGTTTCTGTTAATTTTTCCCTTTTAAATATTTTAGTATAATTGACAAAATTATTATGTATATGTTTAAAGTGTACAATATCCTGTTTTGAGATGCACATACATTGTGAAATGAGATACACATACAGTCACGTTAACAATCCAGCACCTCACATTGTCACAGCAATTCTCACTCTCCTCTGCTTAGAAACAAGGTGGAAATAGCCCAAGTCAAAAAATATTCTTAAGCAAAAATGTGCTTAAGTACATAAATTTTAAAATTAAAATACCATATATACTGCTTTGCAACCTGCTGTTTTACTTGATGATGTGTAATTGATACTTTTCCACCTTGATAAATTCATGTCAACATTGTGATTTTTTTTATTATTATTTTATGTATTTGGTATAGGCAATGCAGCTCAGACTCCTGGTGATCCTCCTGTTTCAGCCTCCCCAGTGCTGGGATTACAGGCATGCACCACCACACCCAATCTCTGTGGCCAGCTCGTTGCACCCTGGGGCTGGGCTGGCAAGATACCATTTAGTACCTGGGATCCAACCCTAGTCCTTGTGCTTGCTTAGGCAGGCACTTAGATCTCTGAGCTATTTCTGCAGCCCTGTGATCTCTCTCTCTCTCTCTCTCTCTCTCTCTCTCTCTCTCTCTCTCTCTCTCTCTCTCTTATTTTAAGAGTAGAATATATTTATTGGGGGAAAGAAAGCTCCTGTCTGGAAGAGAGACAGAAGGGGGACCCTAGCAGGTTTCCCCCTGTGATATAATCTGCTCATTATATCTTAGTGATATAATTAACAACTGTTCTACACCCTCATTCCACTCTCCTTAGTCCCTTCTTCTTGTCTGGTGATACTTGTCTTCCTTAGTGTGCCTCATTTTTGCTTAACATAATAATCTCCAGTTCCATTCATATTCTTTACAAATGACAATTTCTTACTTATGGTTTGAATACATATATATTTGACCTGTTGATGAGCATCTAGGTTGATTCCATACCTTGGCTACTGTGAATTGTGCCTCAAAACTCACCCTTATGCTGGTGGCCCTATCATATGTTGACTTTAATTCATGTGCAAGGGAGTGGTATAGCTGGGTTATATAGTAGCTATTTTTAGTTTTTGAGGAAAATCTGTTTTGCTTTTCATAGTGGCGACATTGATTTACATTCCAACAGCAGTGCAGAAGCATTCTCTTTTCTGTCCACAACCTTGCCAGTATTTTTTTTTTAATGTATTTGGTACAGGGTCTTGCTATTCTTTGCCATGGCTTTGAAACCTATTGAGGAAGTCTTTGTGCCAATGGCTTCAAGTGTTGCTCGGGGCTTTTTTTGTTTGTTTGTCTGTTTGTTTGTTTTTTGTGGTACCAGGGATCCAGCTCAGGACCTTGTGCTTGCCAGGCAGACACTTATGTTGCTGAGATATTTTAATTTTAGCAGTATCAAAGTTTCAAGTCTTCCATCTAGGTTTCAATCCATTTTGAATTAATTTTTGTACAGGATGAGAGATAGGGATCTGGTCTCAGCCTTCTACAAGTGGATGTACAGTTTTCCCAGCACAGTGTTTTTTTTTTTAAATTGTTATTTATTTATTTATTTATTTATTTATTTATTTGTGGGGGGTGGGCAGATCAGCCCACCAGGGAGCGGGGCTGGCTGGCATGTGGTGCTGGGGGATTGAACTGCGATCCCTGTGCTTTGCTAAGCTTGTTCTAAGTAGGTGCTTTAGACCACTGAGCCATCTCACCAGCCCACCCAGCACCGTGTTTTAAAGAGGCTGCCTTTCCTCTAACATGTATTTTGGCTCCTTTGTCCAGAGTCAAGCGGCTATAGTTGCATGGACTTGTGTCATGTTCCCTATGCCGTTCCATTGGTTCATGTGTCCACTTTTGTACCCTATCCTGCTGCTTTTGTCACTGTGGCTCTGTAGTGTAATTTGAAAGGTGATATTGTGATACCTCCAGCCTTGCTCTCTTTGCTTCTTGGGATTGCTTTGACTACTCTGAGTCTTGTGTGTTTTCATAAGAAGTTCAGATTTTTTTTTAGTTCTGTAAAGAATATCATTAGCATTTGGATAGAAATTGCATGAGATCATGTTCTTTGTATAATGACCATTTTAATTTTTATTTATTTATTTATTTATTTATTTATTTATTTGTGGGGGGTGGCCAGCTCAGCCCACCAGGGGGTGGGGCTGGCTGGCATGTGGTGCTGGGGGATTGAACCGTGGTCCCTGCGCTTTGCTTTGCTTAGCTTAGTTTGTTCTAAGTAGGTACTTTAGACCAACGAGCCATCTCACCAGCCCTATAATGACCATTTTAGCCAAGTTAATTCTGCCAATCCATGAACATAGGTCTTTTAATCTTTTGGTGTCGCCTTCAGTTTCTTTCTTCAGTGTTCTGTAATGTTTAGTGTAGATGTGTTTTTTTTGTTTGTTTGTGTTTTTTTTGTGGAACCAGGGATTGAACTCAGGCCCTTGCACTTGTCAGGGAAGCACTTATTCTACTGAGCCATCTCCCCGGCCCCTAGTGTAGATGCTTTTTAACCTCCTGGGTTAGGTTGATTCCTGAGGTTATTGTAAAGTTATTTTGAATGAAATTATTTTTCTGATTTCTTTCTCAGCTAGTTCATTATTAGTATGTAGAGAAGCTATTGATTTTTTTGATGTTCATTTTTGTATCCTATGTTAATTTCACAGATTGTTATCAGGTGTAATTAATGCTGGTTTCATAATTTTGAAAGTTGGGCTCTTCAGGTATTTTTTGTAGTACTTGTGATTCCTAAGGAAGTTTTTTTAGCATAGTGGTTAAAGATTTGGAGGAATTTTGCATGATCAAATAGGTAGCGGTAGAGTGTTGTTTTTTAAAAGAGATACCCAAAGCCTGGGCATCTATGCTCAGTGGAAGAACACCTTCCCAGCATTCACAGGGCCCTGAGTTCAGTCCTCAGCACCCTGAAAAAATAAAACTAAGGACAACCCAAAATAGTTACAAGGTTTGCCAGGCTAGCTGGAATTCTTATAAGACTGCAAAAGGCACCTTCCTTTCAAAATACCATTTTCTGCAGTTAACAATGGAGACAGAATCTGGCTGTGTGGGATGTGAGGTCAGAGGAATAAAGAGAAAGGACCGGTGACATGTCTGCAGACTCACTCATTAGAGCTGGGTAGAGCTGTGTCACAGACAGGTGCACAACAAAGGCGACTACGGGAGAATCATCTCTATGGTGATGAAGGCGTTGGGAGAGCCAGGCATTTGCCACACAGTTAGAAGTTGGAGTTGTCTCACTAAAGCTTGGATTCGAATACTTTTGGGGGTGACCGGATGGCTACACTGCTTTCTTGTGACTCATTTCTTACATTTTAGAGGAAATGAGAATTTGGTACACACTTCAGCTATGAAATTTAAAGGCCAGAATTCTAGTTTGTAGATGAAAGATAATGCTCAACAAACACCTGGTCTATAAAAATAAACAAAGGACAGCACAGGGAGCTGCAGAGGGGAGAGTTGCCACAGCTAATAATGGACTGGAGACTGTGTAGCCTCCTCTTCACCGCGGAAATAAAGAAAGATGGCCTCGTTCCCTGGCCAACGGCTGCCTGACTTCCTTACCTGTTGCCAAAATCAGTGTCCTCTTCCGCGGCCCCGCCCTTTCGGGATGGTACTGGAGATGGGAACCAGTATTAGAACACATGCTAGGCAACCACTCTAGCGCTCACCTTCAGCCTTCTTCTTTGGTTTCCAACAAAAATCACAATCTAGATCCAACCTGCACCCGTTTGCTCTGGCTCTGTTTCCTGTCTGTATCAGACTTTGCCTCATCCCATCTTGCATTCCACTAAATTGCAATAGCCGTGTAAGAGTACAGGAGGGAGACGGCTTACCAAATAGTCCCAGAAAGGGGACCGCCAGTGCTCTTTTGTGGTAATCAATGTCAGATTTCTGTCTCTCCCACTCTTGTGCTCACCATCAAAGAGCCCTTATCCCAGATGTTGTGAATTCCCACTCCAGTCCCTCGTTGTCAGAGGACTGGTAGCTCATTTTTAGGTGTGCTGCCACCCAGCAGCCCTTCATGTGCTCTTACACATTTTTCCACCTTATTGGTCGTACTGTCTACAGAACAGACCCTGGAAACAATTGGGACTGAAAGCTTAAATTTGTTGTTTTTCCCTGCATCCTCCCCCCCTTTTTTTTTTTTTTTTTACATATTTGGTACAGGGCGTCACCACGCAGCTTGGATGCCTGTTTTCAGCCTCCCCAGTGCTGGGATTGCAGGTGTGCATCACCACGCCCAGACTCGGTGGCCAGGGGCAGAGCTGGCATGGCCTGCGGTGCTGCGGATCGAACCCCGGCCCCCGAGTTTGACTAAGCGGGCGCTTAGTCCGCTGACTATCTCATCATCCCTGGTATTTCCCTTTTCTGGCCTGCGGATCATCCTACCTGCTGCCCGGTGTCGTGCATTGCTAGTGACAGCACACAGTCTCACACTTGCCCTGCTGATTTTAATACTGCAACATGGAAATGAGTGACATATATGGAATCGCTCTGTGAAGTCTCAACTATTTTACAAATATTAATGGCCACTTTATTGTTGCTACTGTTTTGTGTTTTTTTTTTTGGGGGGGGTTGTATTTTAGGGAAGGATACATAGGGTGTTCAGGGTCTCCCTACTAGATATGACTCCATAGCGATCCACCTGTTCACAGCCTCCCAAGAGCTGGGATTATAGGTGCACGCCACCACGCCCAGTCTCAGTTGTCATCTCCACGTGCCCTGGGGGCGGCCTGGCACGGCAGGCCCAGGAATCGAACCCTGGCACCTGCGCCTGCTTGCATGCGCTTTAATCTGCTGAGCTATCTGACCAGCCCACTCTTGTATTTTAGATACCTTGGAAAAAGTGCCCTGTAATTCATTTGTTTCTTCACTCATGCATTCAACAAGTTGTTGATCTTGGAGATACTGAGGTAAATGAATAGGTTTATAATCATAGCTATGATTTCTGCACATTTACTTTGTGCAAAAAGACTGTACAACTACTTCGCATAATTAGCCAGGCACGGTGGTGCATGCCTGTAACCTGAGTACTTGGAAGGCTGCGGCAGGAGCATTGCTGAGAGTTCAAGGCCAGTCTAGGTTACCTAGTGAGTCAGGACCAGATTCTCTCTCAAAAAAAAAAATTTTTTTTTACATAATTAATCTCATACAACTCTTACAAAAACCCTGTGAGATAGGTATTATTATTCCTATTTGACACTTGTAGTTCCCATGTAACTCAAGGTTTTGTAACTTTTATTTTTCTTTAATTCTTTTTTTTTTTTTTTTCGGAACCAGGAATTGAACCCAGACCTTTGTGCTTGCTTTATTAATTCTTAATTGACAAATAGTGATTGTATATTTCTATGGGATACAGAGTTATATTTTGACCTATGTATCAATTTCAGAAAGAGTCAAACAAATTAATAACCATCTCCTCATTAAAGTCCTCAATTTTTTGTAGTGAAGGTATTTAAAATTAATTATTTTAGCAATTTTGAAATATACACTCTTACAAATTATGGTATCCATGGAGTACAATAGATTTCTGGAGCTGGGTGGGGTGGTGCATGTCTATAGTGCTAGTGCTCAGGAGGCTGAGACAGGAGGAGCCCTGAGAGTTTGAGGCCAGCTTGGGGTACATAATGAGTTCAAGGCCAGTCTCAACTACGTAGTGACACCATCTCAAAACAACAGCAGGGGCCAGCCAGACAGCTCAGCGGACTAAAGCACCTGGTTAGGCAAGTGCTAAGAGACCTGGGTTCCATCTCCATGTTGTGCCAGCCCTGCCCCCCAGGGGTGCTGAAACAGCAACTGAGACTGGGCATGGTGGCACCCACCTATAATCCCAGCAGCTTGGGAAGCTGAAAACAGGAGGATCACTATGAGTCTGATCTGTGCAGTGAGACCCTGTAAGCCCCGTACTAAATACGTTTTTTTAAAGGCCAAAAAAAAAAAGTCAAAACAACAACAAAACTCTCAAATTTATTCCCTTAGTCTAACTGAAATGTCACATCCTTTCTTCAACAGCTCCTCTTTGGCCATCCTCTTTCTAGCTACTTGCCACCTCTCTATAATTTGTATGTGGTAAACTTACAGTTTGAGACCAGATCTCACTATGTAGTCCATGCTGGCCTTGAACTTTCTCTTTAGCCCAGCCTGGTCTCAAACTCATGATCCTCCTGCCTCAGTCCGCTAACTGCTGGGATTATTTGCATATGCTACCATATCTGGCAAGATGAATCTTAAGTTTCCATGTAAGTGAGGTTATATAGTATTTGTATGTCATAGTCTGGCTTATTTTCCTTAGAATGACATCCCTTCTGTTTGATCCATGTTATTACAAATGACAGACCTTCCTTCTTTCTAAAGGCTGTACATGTACCACATTTTCTTTATCTGCTCACCAACTGATGGACACTTAGGTTGCTTCTGGATCTTGGCTCTATAGACAGTGCTACAATGAACACAGGAGTTCAGAGATCCCTTCAGTTTACCAGTTTCAATTCCTTTGGCTCTAAGCCCAGAAACAGGATTGCTGCATCATGTGGCAATTTTTATTTTTAGCTTTTACCTCATCTAACCCTGTGAGATATTATTGTTGCTATTTGTATATGAGGAACTCGCAGCTTTTATACAACCAAAAGCCTTACAACTTTTATATGACTGAAAAAAGTACCAAACTTTTTTAAAAAATTATGATGATGTATGTATATCATAAAATTTACCATTTTAAGTGTATAATTCATTGGCAGTAAATATGTTGCTATGAGTTCATCATCACTATCCATCTCTACAATGAAAACTCTGTACTGTTAAGCAATACCCCCTGCTCCCCATTTTCTTCTCCTAGGCAGTGGCTACCACTATTCTACTTCCTATCTCTATAATTCTTACTATTCTAGACATTTTGTATAAGTAGACTCTTTTAATTCATGTCCTTTGTGCCTGATTTGTTTCATTTAGCATACTATTTTAAGGTCTGCTCATGTTATACCATGTATGAAAATTTCATTCTTTTTAAAGGAAAAATAATATGCCATTGAATGTATGTATCATATTTTGTTTATCCATTTATTGTATAATGGCTGTTTAGCCCACATCTTTTGAATGACAAAAATCTCTTACCATGAAACCAAGTCCAATTGTTAATTTTAATCACTGTTATGATGTCAGAATAGATTAAAACTCGGATTTGCCCTTAGAACTTTACTGAATGATTCAAGGAATCATGTAACCTCCCTAGCATAATTTGACCTTATATATAATGAGTTTGCCATAGAAATATAATAGTGTAAACTCAAGGGTTGGCGTATAGCTCAGTGTACAACATTTGTGTCACATGTTTTAGGCTCTGGGCTTGATCTCCAGCACTGAAAGGGAGGTGAGGAGAAAAAGGTGGTCTAGTAGTACACACTAAGATTATCAAGGATGGTAGAAGAAATATGTGGATAAATTGTATCTTTACAAAATTCAAATTTATCCTAGAGATTTATTTTTCACAGTTAAAAATCCATTCAGCAAAAGTGAACTTTAGTTCTGATCACCAATTCTAGTTGTGTACAGGAAGAAAATTTTCATGTTCAAAGGAAGGTAAAGGTAGAACATAAACTTAGTCTGGTGGGCATTTACCAAGGGAAGGATGACCTTGACCAAATTCGGACTCTTCCTGTACTCATTCATCCGCAGAAGATGCCAACTCTGATGACATTCCCACTTATAACTTGGAAGGATTCTAACAATGACACATTGATTTTTCAGAAATCAAATTTTTGGGAGGCTGGGGAGATAGCTCAGTAGAATAAGCACTTGCCTGGCAAGCACAAGGGCCTGAGTTCAATCCCAGTTCTGCAAAAAAAAGAAATTAAATTTTCATGTTTTTAAAAAGAATTATGTTTAATATAAGGGACGTACAATGTACATTTAGTGTACAACTTGATAAGTTTTGGCAAACACGTAAACCCATTCATCATTTCACATGTATATTGAAATATTGCAACACTATTATTGGTCCTTATTTACACTTTTGGTTTCTCACACCAGAAAATCGGTGTGGTAATTACACACGTGTGTCTGATTTATTACACTTAAGAGTATGGCCTCAAAGTGCATTCTTTCAACTAGAAATGTCTCAAGCTTATCCTTCCTTATGGCAGAGTAGTACTATATTGTATAAAAAAACTCCGCATCTTCTTTATTCAGTCATTGGCTGATGGACAGTTACGCTGTTTCCAAGATTTAGCTATTACAAGCTGTGCTACTGTACACACCCGTGCAACACTATTATTGGAAAGCTTCTCCTGAAATGCCATCATATCCTTGTCAAAAACTCAGTTGTCCATATATGCAGGGCTCAGGGTTGGGGAGATGGCTCAGCTGCATAAGCGCCTTCCTGGAAAGCGTAAGGTCCTGAGTTCAATCCCTGGTAGTACAAAAAAACCAACCAACCAAGCAAACAAAAATTACATATATATGGGGCCTACTTTACTAGATTGACTAATCTAATTGCCTATTTTGTACTAATATGACTCACTATCTTGATTATTGAAGCTTTATGAAATCTTGAAATCAGATAGCGGAAGATCAACTCTTCTTTCTCAGTTGCTATTGCTATTCAGATCTTTTGTGTCTCCATTTGAACTTTAGCATCAGTTTTTCAATTTTGACAATACAGGCTGTTGAATTTTTATTAGGGTGTTGTACATTGTATAGGCCAATCTGGGGAAAATTGACATCTTCACAATAATTCACACCATTAACTCCGTGAAAAACTATGCCTCTTTTTTATATAGATTTTTAATGTTTTTCAACAATGGGACATCATCTTAGTATATTTGTCTTGTGTCTTTCATCAGGAAAGTATTTTGTATTTTTATACTTCCATAAATATCTTCTCTTTAAAAATTTGATCTTCAAATTATATTAAGTCTGGGGAGATAGCTCAGCAGTCTAAGCACCTGCCTGACAAGTGCAAGGACCTGGGTTTGATCCCTGGTACTGCGTGCCATGCTGGCCCTGGAACCCTGGGTGTGCCATGCCAGCCACCGAAACCAGGTGTGGTGGCACATGCCTATAATCCCAGCGCTGGGGGGAGCTGACACAAGAGGATCACTATGATTCAAAGACCTTGTTCCAAATAAACAAATAAAATATTTTTAAAAATCTTAAAAACAGGGCTGGAGAGATGGCTCAGTGGTCTAAGGCACCTACTTAGAACAAGCTTAGCAAAAGCATCAGGGACCGCGGTTCAATCCCCCAGCACCACATGCCAGCCAGCCCTGCCCCCTGGTGGGCTGAGCTGGTCTGTCTCTCTCTCTCTCTCTTTGTCTCTCTCTCTCTCAAATAAATAAATAAATAAAGATGACAATATGCAATGCATTATATAAAAAAAATCTTAAAAACAAACTATATTAAATTATTTTTAACCATAGTCCATTGGGGTACATGGGAATATGGCTATTTTGAATATGGAAATGTTTTAATATCAAGAGTCTATATAAAAGTTCTTAGATTTCCAGTTGTTTTTTATTAAAAAGAAATAAAGTGGGTTTTGTATAAAGGCTTCATCCAAATAGCTAAACAATTAGTCCTTTTTTTTTTTAAATCATTGTACCTCACCAAGGAAACTTGCTTCTCTAATTTTCTGATTAGGAAATTAATAAACTGTATACATTCTAGTTGGAATTTTAGAGCAAGGTTCTATTTTTCTGGTGAAGGAAAACCAATTCAGGGATAGGAAATGTAACTTACAAGGACAAGTACCTGCCTGGCAAGCACAAGGTCCTGAATCCAATTCTCGAAACTAAAAAAAGAAAACCAACTTAGTTTCCTATCATGATCTTCAAGGGAGCTTAACACATACTTGTTTCAAAGGGAGAAGAGGTGGGGCACAGGGGCTTTTGCTAAGATATTTTCAGTAATTGGAGGAGTCAAAATCTTTTCTCAAAGCTCTGCCTTGGCTACATAATTTCACTGAATTTCTTTGTGCTCACTACTTTGTATTTCAAAGAATCTTTAAAATGAGAGACACTTGGTAGGAAAATGGATGCACTGCAAGACTATGGCATTAAGTGAAATAAATCAGATATACAAGCTTATGTATCACATGGTTTCTCTTATATGAGAAACCAAAAATATAAAGAGCAAATAAAAATAGATAATAGGAACTAGGGAGATAGGTATTTTGTAAATGAGAAGCAGGTCAAGACATGGAAGGAAAGGGGAAGGGAAAAAGGGAAGGGGATGAAAAACTAAATAAGACTAAACTAAAACTAAATAAGACATGATGTACCAACTCCCCACAAGGAATGCAATCATGGTGTATTGCAGACATGTAGTGACAAAAACTTAAAATGGAAAAGAAAATGTAATTAAATTAAAAAAAAAAAAGAAATACTTTAAGATACTTACATGGCAATGAGGGGAAATCAACAGAGATACACTATAATTAAGGATAGGAAAAGCAGTAATCGTTGCAGTTCTCTAGCGAACAGGAGAAAATGGAATCCAGAGTGCAAATGGAATGGAGGATAAAGTCACTCCTTCTGATAAAGTTGGAGGAATACAAGTTATAGATGCTGTGAGACGGTAGATGTGTTGGCACACTATGTAGAGCAGCATGTCCTAATGGTATCTACCTTCTCGGAGAATGAAAACTAGGACAGTAAGTAGGAGAACAAGAAAATCCATAGTCAGCTCCGATTAATGACACTTAATTAGACTGAATTAAGAATCCCTGAGAAGATGCCTGGTCATGGGGGTGCTATACTCACCAGTAGGGCAATCCATTGCTGACCATAGCTGAGTGTACTCGGGAGGCAGAACCCATCTGGAGATCATGGGCCCTGGGGTGCACCACGCGGTGTTGTGTCTGTCCCTGTGTTCTCCTTCCCGTTGACCATGAAGGGGGCAGCTTTTCTCCACCACACCCTTCCACTGTGAGGTTCTTGCCTTGGAGCTGGCTTACCATGGACTGAAGCCTCAGAAACCATGAGCCTAAATAAACCTTTTTTCCTTTAAGTTGTAGATGTCAGGGAGCCGGAGAGATAGCTCAGTGGCATAAGAACCTGCCTGGGAAAACAATTGTGGATGTCAGTTATTTTGTCTCAGCAGTATGAAAAGCTGAGTGATACAATATATCTTTTGACTACAAATTTATTTAGTTTTCCTTTCCCTACTATCCCAGCCTAAACTTTTGCCAAGATGCTGGCTAATGCTACAGTCATTGGAAGGCTGACTGGGGCTAGGGCATGGCCTACCCACTGGGTGCTTATCAGAAGGCCTTGGGTATCCTTGTTGGCTATTTCTAGGAGGCTTCAGCTCCTCACCATGCAGGCCTATTCACATGACTACTTACTGTCAAAATGGCAACTGCTTTCCCCAATGGGAATGATTGAAGAGAAAGCAAAGCAGCTTTGATATCGTTTGTGACCTAGCCCCCAGAGCCACATCATATCCTATTTGTCAGTAAGTTCAGCCAGCTGTCAAGGAGAGGGGAATTAAGTTTCACCATGGGGTGGTATTAGGAATTGAACCTAGGGCCTTCATGATGAGCTACATCCCCAGATCTTTTTATTTTTTAGTTTGATATAGGGTTTCAGCAGGTCACTAAGATGTCTAGACTGGGCTCCAACTTAGGGTCTTTCTGCTTCAGCCTCCCAGAATGCTAGGATTCCAGGCATGTGCCAGCGCATCTGGCCAAGTGTCACTTCTTAAAGGGAAGAATTCCAAAGAATCTATGAGCACATTTTTCACATCACCATACTGTTAGTATTACTTCCTTATGATAATACAGAGAGCGAAGCTTCTTAAGAGGACCTCTTGGTTTAGTTCTCCAGAAATGCCTGTAACTTCCAACTTATCTCTTAGGAGAAGGCTGACAAGGAATCTGGCCTGCCAGGAACCATTTGTGCCAGACACGACTTGCTCCTCTGGAAGTGGATTGGAAGCAGTCCGTACTCTGCTCTTCCTTCCCCTCCAAACAGGCTTTGGCTCAGCTAGGGTTTAAAATAGCTCAGTACCCTGCAATCATAAATGTTGCAGAGCTACAGGAAGAGAGAAAAAGCTTAAAGTGGGTATTATTTTCTCCCTCTGTGGTACACATAGCGATGGAAATGCTAAGTGGAACTGCCTCAAAATATTCCTACACAGCCTGGATTTGTCCAATCTGAGGTCAGCATTCCATAAAATCTACAAGGACACAGTCATTTGCCTCTGTATATGTCATAGAAATTTAGATTATAACACTTGTCTGAGTTGCCCATGTTGCTAACACTTTTAAACTATTTAATTTCTGACTTACAAAGATGCATGAGAGATGTATCTGCAGAACCCTAAGAGCCAATCAAAGTTATATAGCTTCCAGAGGTATCTACACCCGGTAACTAGTTTAAGCAGTGGGAGCACTGGGCTGATTGTAGGGCTGCCTTAGCTGACAGCCTGAGGGAAATGAGTACAGCGAGAAGGAATCAAATTCTGACCTTTCCTCAAATGCCCATTGTCTGTTTTATCAAAGACATTCGATATTGACATCGTGCAGACTATTGAGTCTCAATAAAATCTATTCTTCGCTTTCTTCTACCTCATCTGCAGACTGTTGACATTTTCTTTTATTGCAGCACTGATGTTTTTCTTTTACACTGGAGATTTTAGCGCTGATGTTGTAATTGCTTATCACCCAGCTGGCCCTGTTTGTGATGTTCTTGTGAATGTCCCTTCATTTTCCTGATGGTCCTGTGATCCAATCTACAACCCATTTAAAAACAACACATTTCATGTGCCAATTTATGGAGTTCCATTTCAGCTTCATTAATATTGATGCTGTCTGCCTCTTTGCTTATTTCAGAAGATTCTTTGAAATTAATCTCCAGAATTTGCTGTGATTTGTTGCTGTTTTGTGCGACAGCCCCACTACCGCTTGTCTCTCGTTAATTTTGTTTTTCTTTATTTTTATGCGTCTGCTATGACTGTTCTCCCACTTGTCCTACTGGTGTGTGTCAGGTCCTTTATGGAATCCTGGTTTTGTCTCTGCCTTTCACTGTGATTTTCCATCATTAGGAACCTCTTGAATAAAAATGTAGCCCTTGTTTCTGACAGAGCCCATGTTCCTTTTCTTTCTGTGTGATTTTCCATCATTATGGTTCTTAAATTTCTTGAATAATGATATATGCTATGAACAAATGGACAGAGCAGTAATGGCTTCATCCGTACTTTTCTAAAATGCATCTGTAGCTTTGGGAGCACACAGTGCCACAGCAGAATCTACTATATATGTAAAAGAATTCTTAAATGGATTTTGTGGTCTGTTGGGGACAATCTTGCTCCCAGCATCTGCTTGTTAGAATGTCTGTTCCAGCTTAAGGGTAGCCAGTGGTCTGAATGTCTTTTAGGAATACAGATGCCATTTTCAGAGGTAGCCAACATTTTCTTGACCAGGGATGCTAAGCTGGAAATTGCACTAATTTTACAAAGTGGGATAGATGAAGCCAAGCTTTGCTAATTTGAGACCGTTTGCCCGATGGAATGAGTCATTTCACTAAGCACTTCTGAATAAAATAATTTCATGCTTCCAGTTACAAAGAAGTAAGAAAGCGTCGTGGGTGGTATAGTGGTATTCAAATCTAACAACTGCAATCGACTAAGTCAATAAATGCCATGACACGAGGTAAAGCTGAAAATATTGGTTGTCCAACCATTGGTATAAAAATAAGGCAAGAAAGTATTGCTAAAATAAGACATGTAGAAGGTATTGTTCACTATTATTTGAAAATTACACCTCCTTCATGTTCAGAACACCAAATACCAATGGAAGAACTCTGAACCCACTCGTTTGCTCTTTGGAAATGCTCTCCATAAACTACCAGTACCTATAGCCATCTGATATTTCAGAGGAGTTTACAAATCTATGGTGCTCAGGTAATTACAGAGTTAAGCAAAAGGTACTTAGTGGTTTCCCTCAGGATAAAATCACTGTGACTTGAGTTTGAACCTAGAAATTAGAAAATTCAAAATCTTCAGTTTATTGTTAATTCTATCATGCATTGCTTAAAGACAAGAATTCTCTGAGAAATGCATTGTGAGGCAGTATTATTACGTGGACATGATAAAGTATATTCACCCAAATCTAGATGGTATAACCTACTACATACCTATGCTACATGGTTTGTACATATGGTGTAGCCTGTGGCGCTCAGGGCTGTGATTTAGAAAAAACCAAACAAAACAAAACAAAAAAATAATAAAAAAGCAATCAAAACAAGAGAGATAATACAGTCCAGAGAGGGGGAAAACATCAGAGGTAGAATGTCTGGAACAGACATTCTAACAAGCCATGGCCAGTGTAAGCTGGCATACTCTTCTACAGTGCAATTTTAAGTAAGTAGGAAAACATTCTAAAACAGCTGAAAATAGACTCCTCTTTACAAACATTGTGTTGTTTCCCTAGTGTGAGAAGCTGAAAGGGTAAATAAGATCCAAAGTGGGCAGTAGATATTGGAAAACGGGAAGAAAATATTCAAAACAAAAGAGAAATTGGCTGCTTAGGCAAGTGCAGGGACTGGGGTTTGATCCCTAGTACCACATGCTGCTCTGGCTCCGATCCCCCAGGCAGGCTGAGCCAGCCAGAATCTGGGCGCAGGGCCATGACCAATGTCAGCGCTGGGGAGGCTGGAAACAAGAGGATTGCTAGGAGTCCGAGCTGCTAGTGAGACCCTGTGCCAAATACATAAATTTAAAAGAAAAAAGAAAGAGAAAGTAGATGGGGGAAAGGCGAAAAGAAGGAAGGGAAAGAAAAAAAATATATATATATATATATATATATATATGTACACATGGGATAGTTAAGCTATCTATCTCTACTACTTATTTCTATTAGTTTATTCAAAAGCAAGGTTTGTGCTTACGTTGTTTGATCAATTTTTCATGCTTATATCTTGAAATCTGAGCAACTACTTTGAAGATAATAATATGCAACATATTAATCATTGTTGCTCTCTTTTTAGCCTATTTTGAAATTTTGTATCACTGTTTATATTGTTTTTTCTCTTTAAAATAAAATTTAAAATAAATAAACAAAATAACTAAAAGTATGCAATAATAAGTACATAGACCAGGACTATACTAGCTCACTGTCTTTATCTTTACTGTATGTATGACATACAGTACATAAATCTATAGTTTTATACAAATGGTAGCACAGTAGGCTTATTTATACCAGCATCATCATAACCACATGAGTAATGTTTTGACCTGTTATGTTACTAAATGGTAGGGGTTTTTCAACCCTGTTGTACCCATAGAGGACCACTGGCGTACATGCATTCCATCACTGGCCCAGGAGGCTTGCTGGTTATCTCAGTTGTTTAAAGCGCCTTTTTGGGCAAACTCAGTCAGGCGCAGGGGACCGTGGTTCGAACCCCAGTTCCACAAGCCACACCAGACCTGCCCTTAAGGCAGCCTGAGCTAGGCCACCCCCCCTCACCCCTGCAAAAAAAAACCCTGGACCAGGGAGATGGCTCAGTAGAATAAGCACTTGCCTGGCAAGCACAAGGGCCTGAGTTCAATTCCCGGTTCCGCAAAAAAGAAAAAACAAAAAAACTTAACAATGGTTTCCTTGGTTCATAGTTTTGACACATAAATTAGGCTCCATCAAAATTAAAAATCATAAGCTGGGTAGGGTGGTACATACCTATAATTCCAGTATTTGGGAATCTGAGATAAGAGTATCATAGGTTCAAGGCCAGCCTGGGCTACATAGTGAGTTCAGGGCCAGCTTGAACTACATAACGAGACTGTCTCAAAAAACAAAACAAAACAAAAATTGGGCTGTGGAGATAGCCTAGGCATGCACAAGGACCCAGGTTCAATTTCTGGTACCATGTGCCATGTAGGCCCCACCTCAAGGGCACAGAGCCAGCCACCAAAACCGGGCATGGTGGCGCACACCTGTAATCCCAGTGCTGGGGAGGCTGGGACAGGAGCATCACTACAAGTGCAAGCTACATAGTGAGACCCTGTACCAAACACATAACATTTTTAAAAAATTAAATTATGACTCTTTCAAGGACATTAGCAAATCAAGCCTTGTGGCACATGCCTGAGCCCACAATTGGGAGGCTGAGGCAAGAGAATCAGAAGAGGTCAGAGCTACCTTGCCTGAAGGATGAGTCACAGGCCAGTCTGAACTATATAGCAAGGCCTTGTCTCAATTAAAGAAAAGTGAAAGGATAACCGACTAAAGAGAAGAGAAAGTAGTTGCAGATCGTATGTCCACTAGAGAGCTAGAATACAGAATGCATAATAAATGCAGTGCTCAATAATAAAAAGAGGGGGCCGGGGAGATGGCTCAGTGGAATAAGTGCTTCCCTGGCAAGCGCAAGGGCCTGAGTTCAATCCCTGGTTCCACAAAATAATAATAATAATAATAATAAGAAGAAGAAGAAGAAGAAGAAGAAGAAGAAATTCAATTTTAAAATAGGCAAAGGATCTGAATAGGCATTTCACCAAAGAAGTTGAACAAACAGCTCATAAGCACATAAAGAATGCTCAACATTATTAGTTACTAGAAAAGTACAAATCAAAACTACAATCAGATATGACAAGGATTGTTAGAATTTAAAAAAAATAGATGATAATATATGTTGTTTAAAATGTGGAGAGGGCAGGCCAGACAGGTCAGCGGACTAAAGAGCCTGCTTTAGCAGAGCGCAGAGGCCAGGGTTGGATCGCCAGCCTGCCGTGCTGGCCCTGCCCCCAGAGTGTGCTGAGATGGCCGTTGAGACTGGGCATGGTGGCGCGCCCCTATAATTCCAGCAACTGGGAGGCTGAAAACAGGAGAATCACTACAAGTCCAATCTGTGTAGGGAGGCCCTGTAGACCCTGCCCTAAATTCATAGAATAAATAAATAAATAATGAAATAAAATGTGGAGAAACTGAAACCATGGAATGTTGACAATGGGAATGTAAAATACTACAACAATTTTCAAAACAGTCTAGCAATTTCTCAAATACATTTACCATATGACCCAGCAATTCTACCCCTATATATATATATACTTCAGAACATTGAAAACATACATTCACATTCATATAACAGCATTATTCAAAATAGACAAAAGCAAAACAACCCATTATGTCCATCAACTGACAAATGGATAAACAAAATGTGGTATATCCATGCAGTGGAGTATTATTCAGCTATCAAAAGTAATGTTACTGCTTCATATTATGTCATTCATGAGCCTTAAAAACAATATTTTAAGTGAAAAAAGAAAGACACAAAAGCCACATAATGACATTACATGAAATGTCCAAAATGGGCCTTAGACACAGAAAGTACATACTGTAGTGGTTGCTAACTCGCAGAGATGGGAAAATGGGAGTTACTGCCAATGGCTATAGAGTTCCACTTCGGTGTGATAAAAATGTTCTGGAATTATATGGTGGTCTGGTTGCAGTGGTTTTTCCAAAACTCATTGAGTTGTAAACTTTAGGAGGCTGTATTTTATAATTTTTAAAAATTTTAAGTTATTGGGCTGGTGAGATGGCTCAGTGGTCTAAAGCACCTACTTAGAACAAGCTAAACTCAAGCAAAGTACAGAGACCTCAGTTCAGTCCCCCAGCACCACATGCCAGCCCGCCCGCCCCCTGGTGGGCTGAGCTGGCCACACAATAAATAAATAAATAAATAAATAAATAAATAAATAAAATTTTAAGTTATTTATCAGTGTTTTTCAGGGGAAGAATAAAGAGGTAGAAAAAGAGGGGGCAGCAGTGTCAGTGGCTCCAGTCTGGAAGTGTCTTTGTCAAGCAGAGTATTTTGAGGGTTAAAATGCTCTATTATTTATTTATTTATTTATTGGTGGAACCAGGGATTGAACTCAGGCCCTTTCACTTGCCAGGGAAGCGCTTATTCTACTGAGCCATCTCCCTGGCCCCTATTAATATTAATAATAGATTTTTAATTGAAGTGTTGAATAGAAGTGATTATTGAAACCTGGAAAAATTAGCAGACTTGGGCACAGAGTGTAGATCTGTATGTGTAGGCCAGATTTCCATTGTTCCCATGAGCACTAGGGTAACACTTGGGAAAGAAACCCCTCCAGTTATCTACGTGCTGGGCATTACAGTTGTGGTGTTTCATCTGCATATTTTGATGGGTACAACTCCACCTCTTTCCCAGCAGGATCCATGATGCCAAATGCCTCTGAACCTACCTTACCATATAGTCAATAAATATTTGTAGAGTTGTGAGCTAAGGCATAATCACTGGCCTGTCTACATAACAGTGGACTCCAGCCATTGCTCAAAAGAAGAAGTCCTGGGGAAGGGGCCAGGGAGATGGCTCAGTGGAATAAGCGCTTCCCTGGCAAGTGCAAGGGGCTGAGTTCAATCTCTGATTCTGCCCCCCCCCCAAAAAAAAAGAAAAAAAAAGAAATCCTGGGGAAGAACTTTGCTATTTCTCATCTTAAATTTTTGTTTTAAATCACTAAATTCTGATCAGGTGTGAACAAAGATGTTTACCTGAAATAATCAGACTCATAGATTAATTTTTAAGAGCTTTTACACCTAAAGTATATTCTAAATCAGACATGAGGGCTCGGAAAGTGGCAAATGCTCCCACTTAACCGTTCTTTGAAGTCCCCAGCAGGGTTCCCAATTACTCCATGTGACATTCCTTTCTTTCTGCTCCCAACAGGCAAGACCAGAATAATTTCTGGTGAGCAGCTGAATTCTACGGCTACCCTCTCGGCTCGTGGCTCTTGGCACCAGGCCACAGATTTCTGATCAACACCCGTCCAACAACCCTAGTGGTTAGCTGTCCATCATGACATGCTCTGCCCTTCACCTTCACATCTGAGAGCTTGACAGTGGGTTTCCTAAAGTGCTGTTAACCTACTGGCCTTTTTGTGTCCATGGTGACTTTTAGGCCACCTTCCCACCAACACAGATTTGTTCTTTGAGGGAACAAAGTACGGGGAGACTCTGAACGCTACAGTGATTTACATGACACTAGGCCTTTCATCTACCACAAAATAGACTGCGGAGGCCCAGCAGCAAATTGCCATCTTATGTGGCACTTCAAAGAGGACAGGATAGTTGGGTGCAACTTCCAGAAATTCAGCCAAATTAATTTGTAGTATTCACCCATCATCAAATAGATTTCTGGAATCACATGCTTCCTGGATATAATCTTTCTGACAGTAGAAATAGAAAATGTGCAGGGAGCAATATATATTCAT
This sequence comes from Octodon degus, assembly GCF_000260255.1. Taxonomy (NCBI): domain Eukaryota; kingdom Metazoa; phylum Chordata; class Mammalia; order Rodentia; family Octodontidae; genus Octodon; species Octodon degus. Next base: position 6,011,774 of record NW_004524641.1, on the reverse strand, counting down.
TATTCTTTAAAAAGAAAGGCCTGCTGGGACAGGAAGGGATGTGGAACAGCTGTTTTCTTCCCAGTTGTACACATGAAAGAATCCTGCATATGAAACACCTGTACAGCATGGATTATCTAATATGTATACCACAGGTCCACTGCCTAGAATATTGCTTATCCTATCCTGAGTCCAAGGAAACATTTATAACAGATGAAAGGACACCATTCATAGGTCTGGAATCTGACCACCTGGCATCTGAACACACTGGGTAGCCCTGACAGCCCTGCCATTTCCTTGTTGATTTTGCTCACGGGACAGTGAATTAATTTCCTCTAACCAATACAGTGAAGCTGGACTGAAAAAAGGTTCATGCTGGTACATCCTGTTTTTAGAAATTTCCAGTATGGAAGAAAAAAAATTAAACTATTTAAGAGTATTTTTCCTGAACCAAACAAGACTACTGTTTTCCTTCAAAGGACTTAATCCTAGAAACTAAATCATCTAATGAAAAAGACCAGAGAGAAAGATGACCCAGCCTTCCCCAAAGGGACAAGCCTGGCTTATTTTATCTTTGTGCTACACAGGTGGGGAGAAAGTTTTAAAAAAGAAAGAAAGAAAAAGAAGAAGAAAAAGAAAACCATCTGAATGCTCGGTCCATGTCACTATTTGAAAGCAAAGAGAAGAAGATTCATGTGCTTAATCACAGTGACCCTGCCCATGGGTAACTGTGTATAATAAATAATTTTTTCTAGTCTGACTAGAGGATCAAATCTTTGTCCCAGGAGAAAAAGATAGGAAATTTCCCTTTTCCTTTCCAGAGCTTACAAAGCTCAATTCCTTACCTCAAAGCTATCAGTAGGCCTTTGGCTGGCTTTGGCCAGCGTGACATCCTCTTCTTGCTTCTTAGTCTGAGTTAGATACTTGGTGGAGCCACACAGCCTAGTAGTCAGAAATGACAGAGTTCCCTGGCTCTTCCAGGCACACTCTTCCAGGCAGGTCCTCACCCCAGGATGTCACTCCCCCCACCCTAAAGAGAAGGGAGGGCCGGGGAGATGGTTCAGTAGAATAAGTGCTTGCCTGGCAAGTGCAAAGGCCCGAGTTTGATCCCCGGTTCCGCAAAAAAAAAAAAATCAAAAAAAACAAAAACAAAAAATCTCAAAAGAAGGGAGGGTGAGAATTTTTCTCTGGTTTCATAAATTTTGGAATTTTACATTTAAGGCTAATTCATTTTGATTTTGGGAGGTCTGGCCCAAGATAAAGGTCCAAAATTCATTCTTTGGCACATGTAGTTTCACTTTTCCCCACTTTTTTATTGCTGAGGCTGTCCTTTACTCCACTGTCCGCCCTTTGTACTGTGTGTGTGGGCAGGAAGGTGCTGGGGCTTGAACCAGGCTCCATCCACCCTGTGCTAGTGCTCTGTCCCATCTGCCCTCACACTCTGGTACAAGATCAGTTGATGATGCCTGGCTTTCTTCCTGGGCTCTGTATCTGTCCTGTTCTGTATCTGTATCTGTCTGTTTCTGGTCTATGTATTGTCTTTATAATAGAGTTTGAAATCAGGATCTGTACTGCATCCAGCTTTGGTCCTCTTGCCCAAGATTGTCTCAGCTGTTCAGATTCTTTTATAGTTTCATTTGAGTCTGGAAGTTTTTGTTCTATTCCCATTTAAAAATTTCACTGATATTTTGACAGGGGTTCATTGAATTTGCACATTGCTTCAGGTAGAATGGCCATCATGACACAAGATGTCTTTGCATTTATTGTATCTTTAAAATCCTTCATCACTGTTTTATAGTTCTCAGTATACAAGTTTCTCATCTCCTTGTTTGTTTATTCCAAAATATTTTATTCTCAATGATATTGTAAGTGGGGTTGTTTACTTTTTTGAATGGTTTATTGTTTGGGGGGGATTTTTTGGTACTGGGGATTAAATTCAGGATCTTGCACTTGCCAGGCAGGCACTTACGCCACTGAGCTATATTTCTGGCCCCTAATTTATTGTATAGAATCACAAATGATTTTTGTATGCTGACTTTGTATTTTACAACTTTATTTATTAGCTAGCTGCACATTTATTCCTGCAGAATCTTTAGGTTTTCTATATAGAAGGTCATATCATCTGCAAAGATAATTTTACTTTTTTCTCTTTAATTTGGACATCTTTTGCTTGTTTTTCTAGCTGCTCTGGTTCATACTTCCAGGAATATGTCAAATTGTGGGAAGGGGCAAGTTAGCATCTAAAGCTATAAAGTCCTGAGAGAAAATAGCAGAAAGCTTGGGTCTTGGCAATGATTTATTTTCTTTTTTAAATGTATTTAGTACAGGGTCTGCAGGGTCTACAGGTTCTACAGAGTCTTACTACATAGATCGAACTCATAGTGATCCTGCTGTTTTCAGCCTCCCAAGTGCTGGGATTACAGGTGCGGATCACCACACCCAGTCTCAATTGCCATCTCAGCGTGCCCCAGGGGATGAAGCCTGGCCACAGCACTCTGCCCAAGCAGGCACTTTAGTCTGCTGAGCTATCTTTGGCAATGATTTCTTAACAAAAGCAAAAATAGACAAA
>NW_004524641.1:6004896-6007116 GCF_000260255.1 Octodon degus | reverse complement strand
GTAATTGTGCACGCTTTTAAATGACAAATGCTTTAGCAGTTTCATTCATCCCAGAATCTATACTGAGCACTCCCTTTCATATCTTCAGATTTTTAGAACTGCAAAGCATCTCGCGACTAGGTGGTTAGGATAAGTACATCGTGTGGCCTCCCCCTAGGAGAGGGGAACGCAAGGAACCACCTAGATCACACCTAGAACCACTTGTAGTTCCACTTCCTAGCAGGACAGACTTTGGATGAGAGTCCTCCATCTTCTTGTCAAGACATCTTTTCAAATCAAGTCATCAGCCTTGCCTCAGCACCTTGTTTTCTGACTTGATGGGTCTGTAGGGTGGTCAGCAGTCAGACGTGGGTCCAGTGACAAGCCAGGTTTGGCCATGCCATCTAAACGTTGCAGTAGTCATGTCTTCCTGGCTTGTGAAAGGGCCGCTTGCGAGTCTGCTCTTTGCCATGTATGCATAAAGGAAAAAACTAATTATGGGACCAACCACAACACAATGAAAAGCCGCACTAATTAGAATATTGGTAACAGATGATGCTGGTGTGGATAACTTGTTATTCTAGAGCCCTTAGAAACAAAATCCCTCAGTTAGTGTTTGCAATATCAGATAGGGGGTTAGTTAATGTGGTGGAAAGAGGACTTATGCAAGGAATACACATAGCATTTTGCTACTGTACAGAAAACAATTGCACTCTAGGAGAAAACCAACTGGACTCTAAATTGCACACTTTAATGACAAGACTCCCCACCATTTGTGAAAAACATTTACTTTTAAAATGTTAACACTACAATATACAAAATAGCTATTACAAATGCACATGTATGTCTTTAGGCATGAGTGTGTTCTGTAGCTGCGAGATTTACTTTTTTAAAACAAAACTGTAAGTTACACTATGGTTAAGACTCGCATCTTCACCCTTGAAAAAGCCCACAACGGTTATGCATGGAGACTGGGATGCATAACTGTGGTTCAACACTTGGATCAAGTCATGACCAGTTTTAATGCAAAAGGACCCCGCACACATTTATCAATTCTGTTACCTTCACAGCCACCCAATGAGTTGCTAACATACAGAAACACACATCAGGAGAACTGTCAGCCATGCCCTGCGTATCAGCACCTTGTCACTCCTGAGCAACAGCACTCACGTCCCTGAGGTCTGTGAAGTCACTCTTCCCACTCACCCTAGGGGGATGACAAAGGCAGGATGACTCAAGTAGAAACGCAACATATGAGAGACAATTGCTTACAAAAAGTCACCAGTTCAACCAAAGCATTTTACAGAATTTACGCTGCATTCAAAACGCCCTAAGAACTGCCTTCTTGTAAGCGCTCTGTATCCCTGCATCCGGTGGACCAACCGGATGTCTTTAGGCATGAGGTGACTTTCTTAGTAGGGATGGCACAGATCAGTATCTTTAAGCAAGGCACCAGGTATGCTTCATTGGCTTTTGTTTCTTTTCCCAGTCTTTCTCTCTCCTCCTCTTCCTCTTGTTCCTCCCTTCTCCTATTCTTCTTCTCCCTCCTCCTCTTCCACCTTCGTGAAGTACCAGGAAGTGAACTCAGGCCTCACACAGAGGTATGCTCTTAGCCAATGCTTTATTTTGGGACAAGGTTTTGCTAAATTGCACAGGCTATGTTGAGATTGCCATCTTCCTGCCTTAGCCTCCTGAGTAGCTGGAATTGCAGGAGGGAAAAGCCCTATCTTCCTGGTTTGTTTTTGTTTCGCTGTCATTACCACCCCTTTTCTTCAGAGTCCCAATGACATGAATATTAGACCACTTGCAGTGGTCAGTTCACTGATGATCTCTGTTGTGGTTTTTTTTTTTTTTCCCGCCAGACATTTTTGTCTTGGTTTCAATTTGCAAGATTTGCATTGATACATTTTCAAAATCACATCTGTTTCTTCTGCAAAATTTAGTTGGTTATTAATCCTATCCAGTGTACTTTTCATTTCAATCAATGTCATTTTCATCTCTAGGTCATGTTGTACCTTTGTTATGTCTTCTATATTTCTACCTAGCATCTTCAATTGTTCTCGAGGTCGAGGTTTCTCAACTTCAACAGCACTGATAATTTAGCTGGATAATTTTTGTTCTGGAAGGCTGTTCTGTGTGTTGTGCATGGTAGAAAATTTAGCAATACATCTGGACCTGAACTACTTCATTCCAGTAGTATCAATACCCTAAAACTGTGGCTAGACTATCTAGACATTACCC
>NW_004524641.1:6003403-6004486 GCF_000260255.1 Octodon degus | reverse complement strand
AAATAAAATAAATACCACACACTGTGAATTTTATTTTAATGGGCACTGGATATTTTTATAGTCTGATAGATATTCTTTTTTATGTATTTAGTACAGGGTCTACAGGGTCTCGCTACGTAGATCATACATGTAGCAATTCTCTTCAGCCTCCCAAGTGCTGGCACATGCCACCACGCCCAGTCTCAATCGCCGTCTCAGCATGCCCTGGGAGCAGGGCCAGCACAGCAGGCTGGGGATCGAACCCCAGCTGCTGAGCTCTGCCTAAGCAGGTGCTTTAGTCCACTGAGCTATTTGGCCGGCAATCCTATAGATATTCTTGAGGGGTTTTTGTGGGATGTAATTAAGTAGCTGGGAGATGTTTGGTATTTTCTGGTCTTGTTTTTATGCATTGCGAGGTGAGACCAGAATAACATTTGATCTAGGGCTGATGGTGTTCTGTTGCTGAAACAAGATCCCACTGAATATGCTACCCAATTTACCATGACTTAGGAGATGGGAATTGGCACTATTCCTCCCCTTGTGAGACCTCCTTATGAATGTTTTCCCCAAGACCTAGTATAGAGTTTCTTCACGTGCATGTGCTGATGAGAAAAAAAAATCAAGCTGAATATCTGAGAGACCTGCTGAATATCTTGGGATTTTCTCTCTCCATATCAGAAGTGTTCTCTTCTCTTGTAATTTATCTGCACACTATAGCAGCTTTGGCCCCTTACAGCTCCATCTCCTCCACTCAAGGGGATTACTGAACTCTTCTTGGCTTCGCCCTGGGCTGCAGCTGGAAACTCTCTTGGCACCAAGTTGAGACAATCATTGGGTTTGCATGAATTGTTTCCCATTTCACATATCCAGAGTCTTTTTTTTTTTTTTTTCAGAACCAGGGATTGAACTCTCCCTTGCACTTGCCAGGGAAGCGCTTATTCTACTGAGTCATCTCCCTGGCCCCACAAATCCAAAGTCTTGCAAAGCACTTTTTGTTCTATTTTTCTGATTCCCCCTCCCTTCTTTCTTTCTTTCTTTCTTTCTTTCTTTCTTTCTTTCTTTCTTTCTTTCTTTTTTTGTATTTTAAGGAAGGGTCTACAGGGT
>NW_004524641.1:6001326-6002383 GCF_000260255.1 Octodon degus | reverse complement strand
CTTAGTCATTTAAGCGCCTGCATGGGGCAAACCCAGTCAGGCGCAGGGGACGGCAGTTCGGTCCCTAGCTCCACATGCCACAGCGACCCTCCCTTTTGGCAGCCTGAGTCAGCCAATAAATAAATAAATAAATAAAGTCATCTTAGATCAGTATGAACTTCTCAGATAAAGAAAACTAAGAAAAACTAGTATTATAACTAACTTGTACTTCCCCCCCCCTTTCCCTTCCTTCCTTCCCCCACCCTAATTCCTCTTTCCTTTTGAACAATTTCTTCTCATTTCACAATATCTATGGCATAAATTGGATCTTACTTACTTTTTCAGTTTCTCAAACCAGGGAGATTCTGTTTTATCTCACTTATAAGTATGGTCTTCCATTGCATCAATTTACTCATAAATGCCTCAAGTTTATCCTCTTTATGGCCTGCTATTTGGCCATTATATATTAAAAAAACCCACATTTTTATCTATTCTTGGGTTGATGGACATCTGAATTGTTTCCAAGATTCAGTTATTACCAATTGTAGGGGTTGAGGAGATGGCTCGGTAGAATAAGCACTTGCCTGGCAAGCACAAGGGCCTGAGTTCAATCCCTGGTTCTGAAAAAAGAAAAAAGAAAAAAAGAAAGAAAAATTGTGCTGCTATAAATGTGGGTGCACATATATCACTATGATACATTTTTAATTCTTCTGGGAAGATACCCAGAAGGGGAATAGCTTCATCAAATGGGACCACAGTCCTAGTTTTTTGAGGAGTCTCCGCACTGATTTCTATGGGGGTTGCTCCAGTCTACACTCCCACTCTTAGTGGAGAAAGGCTCCTTTCGCCCACAGGCCCTCCAGCACTTGTCAGTGATGGCTTTCCTTATGACAGCCATTCTCTCTGGAGTGAGATCAGCACCGCACTGGCAACAACAAAACAACACAGAGGGGCTGGTGAGATGGCTCAGTGGTCTAAAGCACCTACTTAGAACAAGCCAAGCTCAAGCAAAGCACAGAGACCTCGGTTCAATCCCCCAGCACCACATGCCCGCCCGCCCCCTGGTGGGCTGAGCTGG
>NW_004524641.1:6000542-6001160 GCF_000260255.1 Octodon degus | reverse complement strand
ATCTTTGACAAAGGGACCAAACATGTTCACTGGAAGAAAGATAGCATCTTTAACAAATGGTGCTGGGAAAACTGGCTCTCCACATGCTAACGACTAAATCTAGACCCACGTCTATCACCAGGTGCTAAACTAAAGTCAAAATGATCAAAGATCTAAATATTAAAACAGAAAACTAAAAAAAAAAAAAAAAACTACATCTGCTGGAGAAGAAAACAGAAATCCCACAGACATACGTGTAGGCAGAGACTTCATGAACAAAAACCAGACCACATGGGCAATATTACAAAGAACCAACAAATGGGATCTATCAAAAAGTTTTTGCTCAGCAAAAACTTCACCACAGAGTAAAAAGACAACACAGAGTGGGAAAAAATTATAGCCAATTGTCCCTCAGACAGAGGACTTATATCTAGAACATATAAAGAATTAAAAAAATCAGACCACCCCCAAATTCAAAGATCCATTTCTCAAATGAAGAAACAAATAAACATATGAAACATGTACAGACAACAAATAAACATATGAAAACTTGTTCATCATTACTGGTCATTCAAGAGATGGAGATTCTTGGGCCAGGGAGATGGCTCAGTAGAATAAGCGCTTGCCTGGCAAGCTCAA
>NW_004524641.1:5996200-5999237 GCF_000260255.1 Octodon degus | reverse complement strand
ACACTTGCCAGGGAAGTGCTTATACTACTGAGCCATCTCCCCAGCCCTGTTTGACCAATCTTGCATACCTATATATGGTAGTATGCACAAGTACTTTGAAGATAACAATATGTAGTCTCACAACCATTATTAATTTCCCATCATCTTGTTTCTAAAATTCTGTAATTTTTTTTTACTTTTTTTAAAATAAATAAGTAAAGGCTGGGGAGATAGCCCAGCAGTCTAAGCCTCTGCCTGGCAAATGCAAATACCTGAGTTTGATCCTGGCACTGCATGCAGTACAGGCCCCAAAACCAGGCATGGTTCATGCCGGTAATCCCAGTACTGAGGAGGCTGGGATAGGAGGATCACTATAAGTCTGAACTGCATAGAGAGACCCTGTGCTACAAATAAATAAATAAATAAAACCATGTCCAGAATCAGGTACATCTACAATCCCAGGGCTTAGGAGGCTAAGGTAGGAGGATTTCAAATTTGAAGCCAGCCCAGGCTACATAGTGAGTTCAAGGTTGGCCTGGACTACAGAATAAGACCCTATTTCAAAACACCAACCTCCTCCACAAAAATCCCACCCTCTAGGGTATCATTGTTCTCTCTATTATCTTGTGGGAAGCTTTGTATTAATGCATAGTATTCAGAAAAATTACTACTGATTAGAAGGGAAAACCCTCAATGGGAGATTACTTGGTATCTCCTCAATACACATTGCTTCAGTGATCCTGTGGGTTATCTGAAGGGGTCTCTAGTTTTCAGCACGCTGACTGGACAGTGGTACCTAGAACTATGTCAGTTACAGAAAACTGATAATAATGCCAGTGAGGCGTACTGTAGATTGGACACTACATTGTATCTGGTGAAGAAAAAAACTATCACTCTATGGAAAAGATGATTTCAAACACTGCAGTGTGCTACCTACAAATACTGATGGATTTTTAATTTATCTGTAAGCCATCCAGCTTTTTTCTTTCTTCTTTCTTTCTCTCTCTTCTTTCTTTCTCTCTCTTCTTTCTTTCTCTCTCTTCTTTCTTCTTTCTTTCTTTCTTTCTTTCTTTCTTTCTTTCTTTCTTTCTTTCTTTCTTTCTTTCTTTCTTTTTCTTTTGACCAGGTCTCACTCTGGAGCCTATTCTGTCCTCCAACTTGTGATCTTCCTGCCTCAGCTTCCCAAATGCTGGGAGTACGAACACGTGTCCCCATACATGCCTTCAATTTCAGCATCCAATATGTTTTATGGCTGCTACATGTTTGTTCTTTGGGTTCTTCTTGAATTGGTTTTTACATTTTACTCTTTCTCTCATTAATTAATAAGCAAAATAAAATCTTTGATATGCATTTTTACATTTTTGTGATGGTCATGATTTTGCCTTATTTTAAAAATTATTGTTTTTATAATGGATGGTATTATTTTAATGTCTGAAAGGATTTAGAGATCACTTCAAACTGGCTTTTGGAACAGGATACTTTTTTTAAAGTCCTGACTTGGAATCCAATCCTCTATGACAAATCTGGTAGGTCATCTGTTCTTATAAATTAAGCTCTGTGTGTTAACCAAACTTCACTGGGGCCCAGCTACATTAATTCATTTACATACTTTCTCTGTCCACTTTCATGCTGCAAAACCAGTTGAGAGCTACACTGAAATTTTAATCCACAAGGCTAAAATATTTGCTGCCAAGTAAAGGAAATGTTTGTTGATTCCTCCTTTCTGGTATGATACCAAACTGCTTTAGCACATTAACTTCAAGTAAAAATTTTATTACTCCTGAAAATTGAAATGGATGAGTTTTCCTGTTTCTCTAGGTGAATGTACAGTGTGGTCTGTGAGGGTCAAGGCAGCTTCTGCATTTGAGGAGCCTGAGTTGCACAATGTGTAACGCTTCCCATGAGCTTTGAAGTCACACAAGGCTGGGCTTGGAGCCACACTTTCTCAGAGGTAGTTGAGGCACCTTGGTTAGGTCATGTACCTTCTCACGCTTCATCCATAACGTAGGATGATGGTATCTCATGTGGAGGTTTTGATGATTAAATGAGCTGCTCTGTGTATACAACTTAGCAGTCAGAATGTAATAGTGGGCAACCTGTAGACTTGTGAATGAAGCTAAGGATTTTGGTATGCCAAAATAAACACACAAAAATGTCCAATATGGGGGCTGGGGAGATGGCTCAGTAGAACAAGCACTTGCCTGGCAAGCACAAGGGCCTGAGTCCAATCCCTGGTTCCGAAAAAAAAAAAAAAGTCCAATAATTTCTATCATTGGCTCTTGTGCACTGAATTATTCTTTGCGTTTGTTGTGCAAGGGATTGGACTCAGAGGCTTGTGCACACGAGATGAGTGTTTTACTATGTGACACGTTCTCAGCCCCAGTGATTGCTAGCTGGGGCTATGGGCTTGGCGTGTGCTGAGCATATCCTACCATCAAAGCAGAGTGCTCACCTGAAAATGTGATGCTGTTTGATCAGGATATTACTAATAACACCCACCCAGATGCATTCTTGAGTAGATTTTCTACAAAATATTTAGATGGAATTGACAGCATTTGATCACAAAGTTCACATAACAGTATAGTGAGAACTTTCAAAGAAAAAAATACCATAAGTAGTTGCTCCTCCATCTACAGGACAAATTCTTTTAACTGGGACCACTAGAACCAAAATATTTGCATGCCGAAAGGATTTGAGCTCCCACTGGTGAGCTTCCCATTGGGTAACGGTAGCTAACAGAACAAAATCTGAGCACTGCTAGAGAATGCTGTGTTCCTTGGGACTAGCAGGAAGCGATGTGGTTATGTTACAGCACATTTGCTCCAAGAGAGCTCAGAATGGAGTAAGATTCTCTCTGGGTCTCTGATGTGCCCCTTGTGATGTTTGCGAGGGACCATGCTTTCATCTCTTCCACTGAACTGAAATTCTGCCATGATGTAGTTTTAGGTCAGTCATTTACATGTTCTGGGTCTTAATTTCCTCATTTATAATCCAAGGTTTTTGGATGATTTCCCAGGTCTCCTCTATCCTTGTGAGCTCATGTTAATTAATCTCTTTC
>NW_004524641.1:5977789-5995238 GCF_000260255.1 Octodon degus | reverse complement strand
GGAACTGGAGATTGAACTCAGGCCCTCGCGCTCGCCAGGGAAGCGCTTATTCCACTGAGCCGTCTCCTTGGCCCCTGATCTTGATTATTTACAGAACCAAACCAAATAAAAAAACCACAACCTAATCTGGAAAGTCAATGTGGAAATCAACCTGGAACATTACAAACACATTAAAAATAAGAGTACCATAAACCCCAAATAATTTAAACACAGAATTTTAAATTATCAAGATTTTGGCCACTTTTTCTTCATGGCCTCCCTTTTTCTCCTTTGCACAAGTATTATAAACACATTCCAAAGACTGATTTCACCCCTCACACCCAATATTTGGTTTTATTTTTGTGTTTTGAAAGAGGGTCTTGTTATTTAATACAGGCTGGCCTTGAACTCACTCTCACTATGCAGCTTAGGCTGATCTCAAGCACAAAGCAATCCTCCTGCCTCAACCTCCCAAGTGTTGGGATTACAAGCATGTGCTATTACACTCAATACAAAAAGTAAAGATTGCCTTAACATAACCTTAACATTTTATTATATTAAGGAATATTTTATCTTAAGTAAGGCTCTATCTTAACATTACCACAGTGCCAACTTCACACTTAATAGTCAATAACTACATGTCTCATTTAAATATAATTCTTTTTAAAAATATAATGCTTGATATTCATTTAGGTAGAATGAACCTTAAAGATCATTCTGCAAAGATAGATTGTTCACCCAGCATTCATAAGGCCCTTGTTCAATCCTCAGTATAAAAGACAGGGGAGAGGGGAGGCTAAAAGGAAAAAAAAAAATAAAAGAAATTGAAGGAAAGATTGCTATTTGGTCACATACTGACAAACTACTAAAACAGTATCAGTGGGTCTCACTACAACAGTTTATTGGTTTCTAGGTCATTCCTCCTTTTCCTAAAGTATTTATTTTATGTTGGGGAATGCTGTCTTCCTTTTTTCTTGGTGTTTTAGCCCTTTGTGCTACTATGTTGTAACAAAATACATGAGACTGGGTAATTTTTTTAGACTGGATAATTTATTAACCAAAAAAGAAAGAAGAAAGAAAGAATAAAAGAAAGGAAGGAAGGAGAAATTTTCTCTTTTTCCCCTGGTACAGGAGAACAAACCCAGAGCCACTCTGCCATGGAGCGGTATCTCCTGCCCTTTTTATTTTGAGGCAGTGTCTCACTAAGTTGCTCAGACTGGGCTAAAACTTGGCAGTCTTTCTAACTCTGCCTCCTGAGTAGTTGGGATTACAAGTATGCACCATTACACCCAGCCTGGGCTACATAGTAAGTTCGACATTGGCCTGGACCATGTTTCAAAAAGCCAAAAGGAAAAAAAGAAAAGAAAAGAAAGAATTTTCTTTATCATGGTTGAGGAGGCTAAGAATCCAAGATAAAGGCATCAGCAGCCTGGAGGCCTGGTAAGGGCTCAGCATCTGCTCCCAAGATGGCACAAGGAACACTGCGCCCACCAGGAGGAAAGAATGCTTGTCCTCATTTGGCAGAAACCGTAAGCAGAGTCCACTTCTGCCAGCTCTTTCTAGAGCAGCTCTGACCACTCGCAGGAGCTGAGCCTCTGTGGTCTAACCAACTCCCCTTAGGCTCCGCCTTCCAGAACCATTGCAGTGACAATTTAGTTACCAAAACATGAATTCAGAGCGACAAGAACCCCAACATCATAGCACTAGCTATGGTTTCCCCAAATCCACCCCCCAAAGTGTCACCCTTTCTATCTGTTTCTCGGCCGCCGTGGGTTGAGTAGCTGCTCTCCGTCCAGGCCCTTCTATTTGCCATCTCTGCTGGGAGCCAGCAGACCGGAGACAGAGGCCATGAGCCAAAATAACCTCTCTTCCTTTAAGTTGTGGGTGCCAGGCATTGTGATCCAGCACTGGGGAAGTGACTAAAGCGACTTAGTTCCCGAAGCTGTAGCTGGGAATGTAGCCACGAGGAATGAAGCCTTCCTGCAGCTAGATGGACGTAAGTGAGCACATTCATGGACTCAGGCAACACAGGGAGAAGACGTGCTGCCCCAGCCCTGCTAATGCTCTTGTGGGGGGACAGCATGTTTTCTTTGCTGTCTAGAAGGTAGAAATAGGAGCAGAAACTTAAGCATCTTAATCTATGAAGCTGGGTACTCAATCAGGATTCAGGAAACAAGCCCTCACGGATGGACCCAGAGGCACCATATCAGCTTGGAAGTAAACTTCTATCTTATAAACTTCAATGCTATTCATCTTGGTTTGAGGTTGTTTCATCACATGTGGCCAAAAGACTCTTAACCTACAATGTGATCAAAATATAGGGTGAATGGTCGGATTTTTAAAAATTCATTACAGTAAAAGACACTGTACCATTCATTCCCCTCAGAATGCTTCCCTTTTCTCTGAATATGCTTTCCCACCACTCTTGCCACTTCCTGAAGCAGTGCTGGAAGTCCTCTTTCATGAGTATCCTTTTGAGGTGTGATCAAAGCCATGTAGCAGAAAGGCGGATTCATAAAACATGATGCTGTGTCTTCACCCACATTATTCACTAGATCTGGCACTGTGCAACTTCTGGCTCTATCCCTAAGCCAAAAGGACCGTGAAGAGTAAATATTTTTAGTTGAATGAGGACATCAAGGCAGCCACAACAACACAACTAAAGACATTTACCAAAGAGGACTTACGAACTGCTTTAGAAAATTCCAGATGCTATGGGATAAGTATTGCTTGAATAGAGAGGAATTAATGGCAATGTATCTTTCAAGCTTTAAAATTGCAACATGACTGTATTTTTCAATCACAATTTGTATGTATATATATTTCTGGTAGTTCTTTTGCCAGCCCTGGTTAGACACAGGACAATGGGTTAGCTCTGAGCTCTTAACCTGAGTATTAACTGAAATGGATTCTATAAAACATAATATTTTAAAATGATAAGTTTTCACCTTCCCAAAATTCCTTGAGCTGGGAAGATAGCTCAGTAGAATAAGTGTTTGCCTGGCAAGTACAGGGGTCTGAGTTCAATGCCCGGTTCCATGGGTGGAGGGGACTCCTTTCCCTTGAAGGCTCTTTTTGCTAAATAATCAACATCTTTTCTGCCTTCTTAATTGATAGGCAACCCAAGTATATCAATGATGTGACTCCTAAAAGAAATGGTTCATTCCTAAAGTTTGAACAAAAGGATTTAAGGAAGGCTGGAGAAGCCTGAACTATAGAATAAGTAACAAAATTTGGATCTCTCAACAAGCCCTGTCTCATGACCTGCTCAGATCTCTGAAAATACATCACTGGTTTCAGAGCTAGTCTGGGTGAGCTACAGCGATGTGTCACAACTGATGTAGCATCTCTCAGAAGATCATAGTGTGTGTACAGAAGTTCAGATATTGTCAACAGTTCTACAGTTAAAAGGTTTCTTATGTAATTTTACAGCTGGGAAATCAACCCATGATGACAATGAAATAGACTCAGGATGTTAAAGGATTTAAACATGGGCTTTTAATTTATTAACCAAACATTAGGACATTTCCTCAGTTTCTTTTCATATTAAAAAAAGGAAAGGAAAAAGAGCTACAGTAACAAAAGCAAATATTAAAATTTCTTCAAAGAAGCAGACTGATTTCCAATATCCTAAATGTTTGGATCATGTCATCAAATGGAAGATAATTTTTAAAAAGTGCACAAATGAGACAATGCATATCATTTTTCTATTATGGATATTGTTAAATTCTTAATTATTTGAAACAATGTGAAAATTTTGTATTGCAGACATGGGTGATCAAGTTATTAGATCATTGTCTTCAATCATATTGTATTTATTTGTCTGGTTTTTTTTGAAGTGCTGAGGATCGAACCCAAGGCCTTCATCCCAAAGTAACTCTTCAGCCCCTTTTTGATTTGGGGATGAGGTCTTTCTAAGTTGCTAAAATGCTGGAGCTAGGCTCTTGCTGCAGCCTCTCCAAGTGCTGGGATTACAGATGAACCACCACAGCTGCCTTGAATTATAGTATTTTCAGGTGATGAGAAAGTCTTGTAGAATTTCTTTCTACTTCTGTTCATCTGCTCATGAAAAGCTTAAAGAATACTACAGTTACTAAATAGTACATGTGGGGACAGAGTTAAGTAAGACACTTCAAATCTCACACTTTCAAAAGTTAGTGGAAAATTAATGCAAAATAATTTTTTTAATATATTTAGTGCAAGGTCTACAGGGTCTCACTATGTAGATCAGACTGATAGTGATCTTGTTTTCAGCCTCCCAAGTGCTGGGATTACCAGCACACACCACCATGCCCAGTCTCAATTGCAGTCTCAGTGTGCCCCGGGGATAGGGTTGGCACAGCATACCTGAGATCGAACCCTGGTCCCTGTGTTTGCCTAAGCAGGCACTTTAATTTGCTGAGTTATCTGGCTAGTCCAATGCAAAATAATTTTTAATAAAAAAGGCATAGCAGGTTCTAAAACACTACTTTATATCTTTTTTTCTGAGAGGAAATCAACCATGTTTTTAAATTACATATCAATATTTTCAAATTAGTTGTTCTAATTTCCAGATAAAAGTACGCAAAATTGGTCAAACTTTTTTAAAACATCAAGCGTTGGGGCCAGGGAGATGGCTCAGTGGAATAAGCGCTTGCCTGGCAAGCACAGGGCCTGAGTTCAATCCCTGGTTCCGCAAAACAAAACAAAACACCATCAAGCATTAACTGTTCCTTTTTATTTATTTATTTATTTATTTATTTATTTATTTTTTGTGGTACTGGGGATTGAACTCAGGGCCCTGTGCTTGCCAGGCAAGCACTTATTCTACTGAGCTGTCTCCCCAGCCCAACTGTTCCTTTCTTTAAAATGATAGAAATTAGTACTACAATAATCTTAGCTATCATATATATATATATATATATATATATCCTAAAGTATTTTCTCCCTTCAGCATTAACTATTTATGTTTCCTCTCCTAACATATTTTACTTATTTCAGACAGATTTAATGGAAAATTAGCATAGCCAAATATAATATTTATTGAAAATGCTTATCCTTCTTTATATCTCAGTCTTTGAAAAATGACTTTAGCTTTGAACTACTAGAGACAGTAAAAAATAATTCTCAGATGTCAAGGCTCTGCACTGTGAGGAAGTTCCTTCTGTATGTACATATTGCATATTGTGTTTTCTAAAAGTGGCTGAGGGGCAGGGGAGATAGCTCAGTTGAGTAAGTGCTTGCTTGGCAAGTGCAAGGGCCTGAGTTCAATCCCTGGCTCTGGAAAAAAAAAAAAAAGTGGCTGAAACAGTAACTCTTAACCTAATTTTTTTTTTTCTTAAACAACGCGACCTGAAGAATCGTCCTCAGAAAAAGGTAAATGTTGTGGCCTTGTCCCTCAAACCTGAGGAAATATTTGAGTACCTCAACCAAGGAAGTACTAGTGAACATTGGTGTGTAAATTTTGAGGCTAGAACACAAAAGAAGCATAAAATGTTTTTTTTTGTTGTTTTTTTTTTAATTTTTTTTTTTCGTAAAATGTTTTAACTTGCTTTCTTGGTTCAGGAGAGTCAGGATACGCTCTGAGAAATCCCACACTGTCCCCTATAAAGACCATATGGTACACATCCCAGTCAAAAAACAACTGTCTGCTAGGTAAGTGAGTAAAGATGTGCCCTGATTCCAGCCCCCAGTTCTCCATCACCCATCCACCCCTCTTCTCTAGGCTTTGTATTTTCCTTACTGAGTCTTCAGATGAACCGTAACTAGAACATAAATGTTGAGTACAGCCATATAAATGATCATTTTTAACATTTATAAACTTGCCTGGATAGAAGTTTATAATAAATTTCATGTATTTTTGAACTAGTCTTCAAACATAAACTAAGAATAATGGGGCTGGAGGTATAGCTCAGTGGTAGAATACTTGCCTTGGGTTTGATCTCCAGCACTGCAAAACAAAACAAAACAAACAAAGGAATAATAATAGTACAGGGGCCAGGGAGATAGCTCAGTAGAATAGCGCTTGCCTGGCAAGCACAAGGGCCTGAGTTCAATCCCTGGTTCTGCAAAAAAATAAAAATAAAAATAAAAAATATTTTAAAAAATAATAGTACAGGACTCTTATTTTGCCTATTAAAGGCCAAGACATGGATGTCTCAGTTACTCTTCTCTCGTTGCTGGGACAAAATGCCCAACACCCAAAACTAAGGAAGGAAAGGTTTATTTAGCTCACAGTTAGTAGAGGTTTCAGTCCATACTCAGCTGGCTCTAAGGCAGAGCGGAACATGGCAGAGAGCAACTGTTCATAGTGGCAGAAGACAGCAAAGAGCAAAGGGAGGGACTGCAGCCCCGGCAGCGGCCTCTCTCCCATTCCTTATATTCGAATGCAGAGTTCTGCCCCAGGGTGCTCACACCCATAATTGCAGCATTGTATCATGAATTAATCAGAAAGTATAGAAGCCACTCCATGACTGCCTGAGGCTTTGAGCTGACACCTAGATACAAACCATAACAATGGAAAATTCATCATTCACACAACATCATATACCCTTTCATTGTCTAGAACAAAGATCTTCTGTCCTCCAGAATTCTTTTCCCCAAAGTCATGTCCTCAGCCAAGTTCATCCCACTGAGCTTTTCCTTCTAATTCATACTCTATGAAAAGTCTTTTTCTTGAGTTCTAGGCCCTTGACTCCCAGTGTTGGCTGAGCTTTTTTACTCGGCTCCAACGCTGTTACCACAAACCAAGCCCCTCATCACCTTTGTGCCCTGGAATCTTCTGAAAGAATGTTCAGCAAATGATGCAAAATGTTGAAATCTGATCAATCTGAAGAAGGATCAACTAAAGAATTTCTTTGTAAAATTCTTGTATCTTTTCTTTAAATTTGAAATTATTTCAAACTAAAAAGTGTGCTTAAAAAAAGAAAAAACAACCCTTTTATATCTGTATACTGAAAATAGGATAGATATATAGCCCCATTCTCTTAATTCAGTGAATAGAGAGGATTGTTATAATAGTGTTTGAGACAGGATATCATGTCTGCCTCTTGTACAACCAATAACCACTAAGACAACAATATGCAATGTATTAATTATTGGAAATGTGCCAGAAAAAAAGAAATTCTATATTTTTTAGTGCTTTCTTACTCTTTTGTAATCTCTTTACATAAGAACAATAAAAAAAGAAAATAAAGTTTGTGCTTTAAAAGAAAAAAAAAAAAAAAGACAGAAAAAAAAAAACACAGGCTGCTGTGCTGGCTCCAGCCCCCAGGCTCACTGAGCCTGCCTCCTAGTCCTGGCATGGTGGCACATGCCTATAATCCCAGCAATGGGGAGGCTGAAAACAGGAAGATCATTAAGAGTCCGAGCTGTGTCATGTGACCTTGTACCAAATACACGAAAACAACAACCACAACAAAAACAATTGGTATGGGGCTTTAGTTGATTTGGTTTGCTTTTTGTTTTCAAGAGGAATCTAAAGCTGCCTGGGAGGAAGATTTGGTTCAAATACAAGTGAATATTTTTGTTGACACTGAGTCCAGTTGCTCCAAGGCATCCTAATGTGCACCTTCCTTCCCTGGTAATTCTTCTCTCCCTCATCTTCGTAGAAGGACAATGCATCGTTCATCAATCTAGCAAACTCAGTGTAGTACGCAGCACACCTCTGTCATTCTGTTTTGTCACTGAGTGGCATCCCTGCCCCCTTGGGGGAGGGCACACCTACCAGGCATTTCCAAAAGGATTCCAGAGTAGATTATGGGCTCTTCCACTCACTTTTTCCCCTCGAGTGACTAAGTCCCAAGGGACTGATCTAATGTCCTCTAACCATCCCCCCTCTTTTTTTCTCTTTGTCCCCTTAACAAATGAAGCCTTTAGATTTGTTTTAGTTTTCTTCTCACCTAGAAGCTCCACTGGTGGGTTGAGGCCCTTGTACGGTATCTGGTGATCAGCACTGAATCCCATCCTTACTGGTGTTTGCTCCTTGGAGGTGAGAAAAATAAATGTTTTATAAAGCTCAAATTGGCCTTATCAGACAAAACATCTGTTAGATCAGTGAATGACTGGTGACAGCAGGAGACAGCAGTGCTGGCCTCTCCAATAGAAGTCACTGCAGTTAATGGAAGCTATTACAGGAAAATTCTGGCAAGAAGTTTTTTTTTTTTTTTTTTTTTTTCTTTTTCTTTTTTCTCCTCCAGACAGCTAAAAAAAATTTTAAAGAAAAAAATATATTCGGTTGCTAGGGTAACTATGGTTTCAAAACTACCGTAACAAAAGCCAGATATCACATATCAAACTACCAAATTGCTAATTTGACTGGTGTTTTAGAATAACTATTTGAAAGAGATGTTTTCTCCTTACCTAGCTATGGAGAACAGAAGAAAGCAGAGAAGAGGAGGAAAATGAAGGCGACAGAAAAGGGAAGGGGGACACTTAAGAAATGTCTTTGCCTCGCTAAATATTGGAAATAAAAAGTCACTTCATGCTACAAATACATGTACATGCAGGTATTATTTAGTCAGATTTAAAACATAAGGAGGATACTGAATTATCCTGTTTTCAATTTCTGTTGCCAAATTTGAAACCCTGCCTGGGTTTTAAGTGAATGGTTTTCCATGCGTACTAAGTAAGGAACTGGTTACTTAGTGACAGGACAACTATGTATGTTCTGAAACTTTTTATGGAGATTGTGTTCTTCTGTGTCTTACTTTTCATTCACTTGATGTAAAGGAAGTACTTGGACTCAGGAATCCGATATGGCTAGCACCGAATTCCTTTTCTATCCCTCACTAAGTTCCTTTAACCACCCCGAGCCTTAAAAGGTTATGGGGACAAACAACTGGCTTACTTCAACAAGTAAATCACAAGGAAAGAAAAAGAGGGAGAGAGAACTACATATATAAAATGTAAGAAACTAAATGCCACATGGATATTCAGATTTTTAAAAAGTCAGCTTGCCATGGTGGCACACACCTATAATCCCAGTGCTCTGCAAGGCTGAGACTGGAGGACTAGAAATTCAAGCCCAAGTGGGCAATTTAGTGACTGAGTGAGACACTGTCTTGAAGCAAAGAAATAACAGGGGCTGGGATGTAGTTCAGTGAGCTGGGTTCAAATATATATACATACACACACATATATGTCATATATGAAATCTTTGGAGAGATTGGAATATTGATGGTAGTATATTTGATAATACTAAGGAATTATTTCAAAATGTGTTTCATCTTCATTATAACACGCTAGTGTCTTCATAGTCATCCTTTTTTAAAAAATATATACTAGAGTATATACAAATAACATATGGTGTCTATGGGGCCGGGGAGATGGCTCAGTAGGATAAGCGCTTGACTGGCAAACGCAAGGATCTGAGTTCAATACCCGGTTCCAAAAAAAAAAAAAAAAAAAAAATGGTGTCTAAGATCTGTTTCGAAATGAGGTAAGAGGACATGGCTGGGGTAGAGAGGAAACAAGTTTGGCAAAGAGGTGATGATAACTGCTGAGGTTGGGTAGTTGATCTAGAAGCAGGGTTTCCTTAAAGTATTCTGCCAATTTCTTATTATTTTTTTAAATTTTACTTACTTATTTGTGTGTGTGTGTGTGTGTGTGTGTGTGTGTGTGGCCAGCTCAGCCCACCAGGGGGCGGGGCAGGCTGGCATGTGGTGCTGGGGGATTGAACCGCGGTCCCTGGGCTTTGCTAAGCTTGTTCTAAGTAGGTGCTTTAGACTACTGAGCCATCTCACCAGCCCTATTCTGCCAATTTCTATCACAAACGTTTAAAAAAAGAGAAATCAGTACCCACTAAGATTGTTGTGTGGAGTGAATGAAATGTTCTGTCTAAAGCACTTGGTAGAGGGCCCGGAATATAATAATTGCTCAATAAATGTTAACTATTCCCATTACAGAAAAAACCTGCTTTTTTGTTTTGTTTTGTTTTTTGGCACTAGGGATTGAACTCAGGACCTGACACTTAAGCGATTGAGCTCTCTCCCCAGCACCCCCCACCATTTTTTTTTTTTTTTTCTTTTTGGCTGGGAATTCATCCCAGGGCCTTGGGTATGGTAGGCAAGTATTATACACTGAGTTAAGTCCCTACCCCTTCTTATTTTTAAGACAGAGGCTCACTAAGCTGCTCAGGCCTCGAACTTCGGAATCTGCCTCCACTAGGATCACAGGCAGGCCTTGCCACTCTTTGCTAAGGCCTCCTCTTTCCCACTTGCAGAACTATGGAAGCCTGACCAGCTTGATAACCTCATTACTTGCAAAACAGGTAGCTGCCTCTACTGGCATTGCTCTCAACTTACCCAGCTTGAGTCTGCACTAGCCTGGCCCCCTTTTGCCTGGAAAGTTCCAGGCTGTGGACTTCCTTTCAGTGTGTTGGCTAGAAATGCTTATTTCAGTGGAGAAGGGAAGACAGGAAC
This sequence comes from Octodon degus, assembly GCF_000260255.1. NCBI lineage: Eukaryota > Metazoa > Chordata > Mammalia > Rodentia > Octodontidae > Octodon > Octodon degus. The sequence continues at coordinate 5,984,859 of NW_004524641.1, read as the reverse complement.
TTTTTCAGTTCAGCTATTAAGTACTGAGCTCATTGCTGGGAATTCCTTTTTAGTTTTATCTAACTTTCTTAACAATCCTTCAAAGTCAAGATTATTAGCTTCATTTTAGAGAGGACAACAGTGACAAGAATTGAGGCCTGCCCAAATTCATAGCAGTAAGTGGTGGCCTTTACTCACACCCAGTGCCTGAGATCCTGGAGCCCTGGCTATCAGCTCCCTTAATCTTCTCAGGCCTCGAACTTTCCTTGTCGTGCCTGAGAAACAACTGCAAGGAAGAAAAGTTGGGTCCACATTCCCAATCCAAAATCTTCAGGCCTGGGGCTGAGAGCCAGCGCCCTGCCCCGAGGTGTAGCAAAAACTTTTAAAGGTCTGCCTATCTGATCAAGAGAGTCACAGGCCTGGGGCCAGCTGAGAGGAGGCTCAGAAAAATAATAATAGGAAGAGGCTTTGGGGATTGCACTGACATTTGTGTTTAATTTCCCTCTTGTTCCAAATGCTATTCAACTTTTAAAAAAGAAGAAAGCAAGGAAAGATACCATATAGAAGAGCTGTTCAATCCCAAAAATTAAAAACAGCTAGCTCGCTGCCATCCATGACCGAGGACGCTACATTCAAGGTACAGCTGTAATTCAGTTTAGTAATGGTGCTGACACCCTAAACTCACAGATGATGAGTTAACTTTAGAATCCTGCTGATGTAAAGCGGGACAGGAACATGCAAGGCGGGTGTCTGGTTACAACCAGAGTCACTGGATGCGTCTAAAGTTCCCGGCAGTGCTGCGCACCGAGAGTCACTAGGAGAAACCGAAATTCCCGCGACCAGGTTGCCTAAGCGTTAATGCCTCAAACTTGGGGCTGGGCCTGTTAGGCTCCAGGGCATGGGAGGGCGGGATTATCCCCGCTGACTGCGGTTAGATTCCCAGCTAATCCTTCAACCGCCGAGGCCCAGTGAGCCTCACTCCGAGGCCAATCCTAGAGCCATGGGTCAGCAGCGAGCCCACTTCGATCCTACCTGGCTGTCGCGCACCGCCCACCCCCTGCTACGAACCCCTGATCCCGTCCCGCGTGCTGGGCGGGGGCCTCCTTCTGTAGGAAACAATAGCTATTTAAGAGGAAGGGCAAAGAACTCGGGCTCTGAGTGCCCAAGCGTGGCAATTTCCGAGGTCCCCGCCCCCACCCCAAGGAGAAGAGCGGCGCCTCGGCGCTGGCTGCGAGGAAGCCCGAGCCGCGCGGGGCCCGGGGCGTCGCGAGCACGCGCACCCCGCCTCCGGAGCCCGCCTCCAGCCTTCCGGCCCCGCAGGGTCCCGCTGAGTGGAGAACCCCCCTCTGCGCGGCGGCAGATTCGGGGGGAGGGGTCCAGAAGCCACAGGGAGGGGTTGCTGGGCTTGATGGAGCGGCCTCCGAGGTCCCCAGCTGCCCCAGCCGGGTCGCAGGGCCTACAGCCCGCGGCGCGCTTCGCAGCGTCTGAGCTAGAGGCGCTTTGCCTGCCCTGAAGTTGCCAGCTTCGACCCCCGAGAGGGTGGAGATTCCTCCGGTGCCTGCCTCCTTCTCCCCGGGTCGGAGACAAGATGTGGAATTAAGCTGGAGCGCAGCTCCCGCGTGCTCTGTAATTATGCACACACTAAAATCTTCACCGTTGACTTAAGTTACTTGGCGCGGCGCGGCTGAGGCCCTGCATATTGATTAAACGCAGGCTCTATTTACCTAAACAATTCATGTAGAGATTAGCAATGTTCACTTGATCACAAGAACGGGGTTGACAATTAAGGGGCAACGCATCCCAGATGTAGCCGAGCCTCTGGAAGGCGTGCGGGCGAGCGACAGGCGGCTCGCAGAGGGGCGCTCGGGGACGGCCCCGCGGCCACCGGAGCGCAGGGGACCGCGAAGGCGGGGCGGGACGGCGGAGGCCCAGCCGGCCCGGGAGGCTCGCAGCTGGTTTTGAGGGAACGGAACACCCCCGCCCCTGCTCCCAGGGAGGCCTCTGGAGCTTTGAGCCCGCCTCCCGCAGCGATGTCACCTGCCTCAAGGCCGCCTCGCTTGGCGGTCCCTGGCTGAGAAGGAGCGCGGACGCCGCTCGCTGTGCCCGGTGAGTGTGTGTGTGTGACCAGCATGCTTCTGCTTGTGGCAGCGGGGCAGGGAGCGAGAGGAGACGCACGTGTCTAGAGCGTGTGGAGCCTCCCTCCACCCCACGTCTGCCCTCCAGCTTTCCAGTAACTTGAGTTCGGCTACTGTAGGCGTCCGCTTGGACTGCAGAAAGCATGAGTCTGACGCCGTGCGCGCGGTCAGCCTGCTAGGGTTGGGCTGTAGAGCAGCTGAAACCAGGAAACATGGGCAAGACCCAGGGCAGGCCGCTTGCCAGGGACGGCGCAGGGTGTGTGGATCCTTTAGAGGAATCTTCACAAACCACCCCTTTCTCGTCTGTCACTGCACTGTGGGGCCCCGAGGAGAGATCTCACGCAGGAAGGGAGCAACCGCTGAGACGAGCTCAGCAAAGTGGGTAATGAAGGGCAGATGAGAGCAGCTGGGTTGCAGAGAAATCATGGTCCACCTGGAAGGGTCTCGGAACCCTGAGCTCCCGGTGCGTCCTGGCTGCAAAGACACACTCAGAGCATTTCTGTACTCTTTCCCTCTTCCTTCTGCGCCCCATCACCATCCCGGAATGTTTCCTATTTCACATTTAGACACAAACAAAAGGATTTGTCCCAGACGCCCGAGAACAAGCCGGGACGAAGCTCTTTCCCGCCAAACAAGGCCGGGAAATCAACAGCGCCTGCCCAGGCTCTAGACGCGGGAGCCAGGAGAAGGATGGGGTGATGAGAGGATCTGGTGGGCCCGACAGAGTCGTGGAGAGGAGGGCGGAGGGAGAGGGGCAGGGTTGGGGGTGCGTTGTAATCGCTCCCTCCCCCGTTTCAGAGCTGGAGCTGAAGGAGCCGAGGAGGAGGAGGTGAGACAAAGGGAATCCTCTTCCTGGACGGGGACAGCGCGCCCGTCCTTTCCTTGCAGGCTCTGGACAAGCTGGCAGGGTTTCCTCGTCGTGAGAAGACCCGCGAGCGAGCTAGCGTCTGCAGCACACAGGCTCGGGGCCGGGCGGGAGGCGGGGCGCGAGGGCGGGGGCCGGCTTTGATCGCTCGGCTCCGCAGTAATTTTGTCTTCGCCACACAGATTCGCAGGGGGAGCCGGCCCCGGCGGCCAGGACATCCGTGCGGCGAGTCCCCTCCTCCCCAGCGCGCGTCATCTCGCTGCCGGAGCCTGGGCGCTGCTCCTCCCTAAGTCTCTCCAGAAACTTCAAGGGCTGACGGTTGTGTATTCCTGCAGTAATGAGGCCACACAGCCCTCCAGCCCTCCGCTAAACAAACGCATAATGCACGTCCCGGCCTCCGGGGACCGAACCGGGGAGGGAGGCAGCTGGGACCTCTGCTGGTCGGGTCCTCCGCGAGAGGAGTGGCATCTGCGTGACCCTCAGCAGCTCTGCTCAGGCCTTGGTCATCCTCCGTTTTCCTTAGGACGGAGAATGAGGCGAAGAACATGCATCTCGCCACCCACCGGACAAGCCCAGGAACCTGAGTCTGCTTGAAAACTTTTCCAGATAAGTCACTCCCGCGGCTTTGAGCTGTGCACAGAGGCTGGACGCTGCTCTTCTCCACAGCGGTGCCACGGACGTCAAGGAGAAGGAGTCGTCCTCCCCCACCTCTTTCTTTCTGCCCCACATAAGTCAGCCCTATAAATCATTCGCATTGTTTAAGGTACATTGATCAATCTAATGGCTTGTAATAGGTTCCTAATTGCCACTTGCAGAAGCCTGCAGGCTCAACGTTTGAAGAGGAAAGGTTCCCAGCGCTGGCCGGGTCCACCTTAAGCTTGAAATTGGGCCCTGACAGAACCCAGAGCAACCCCCCGCCCCCCTCCCCTGACGGCCCAAGCCCTCCCTTCTCATGTCCTCAGGGGAGGGGGAAGAGGGAAGGAATGTAATGTGATATTTACTATCCCCTTCTTTTGTCAAACTGCACCTCCAGACCAGTAATTCATTGATGACCAAAAAGTCCAAGCTGCAATGTATCGATTATTGTCGACTGAAGATTCTTTAATTAATACCAGACAAGCAGTCTTTCTTATTTCTAACTCACAATTGTATTAAAATAAAAACAACAAAAATAAAAACCCAAAACTTCCCTAGTCACAAACTAATTTGCTGTAGTCTTGACTCCCTTCTAACTATGGTAAAAGGAAATAATATGGAGGGAAGGATGTGTTGGAGGGAAGGAAGAAAGGAAGGAAGGAGGGAAGAAAGGAAGGAAGGAAGGAAGGAAGGAAGGAAGGAAGGAAAGAAGGATCTTAGGAGAGTCCTGGAAGAGCGATGCTTTTTAACCCCTTGCAGTGTGGCACCTTCTTCACTCTGGAGGGAAGAGGAAAGAGTTAGTTAGGAGCCTCCCCCTAAGCTGCCTGGGAAGTGGTAAAACTGCAGAAACTGACTGGAGTAGGTGTCCAGTGACCAGAATCAAATCACTTGGCCTCTGGCTTCTCTTGATTTTAGTTCAAGATTTAGGTGGAAAGGTCCTTTAATGTCCCCAAGAATGGCTCTATTAGAGTTGGCTGAAATAGCAAAATGTGCATCACTTTGGTAGAGAAGCTGTTTAATAGAAGAAAACCAGCACTGAATGCCACATTACCTAGGTCTAGGACCCCTCCTTGGTGGTTGATGAAGGAGAGAGGAAGGCACAACCCCAAGCCCAATAGGCCCCCCATAGTTTCCTGGTAATGCAGTAAACAAATCTATGATGCTTGTTGAATAATCTTCCAATAATTGCAGTCATTAAAATCATCACAGAGTCTACAGTCACCTTCCTTCCTTTGACATACCAGTCTTTCCTTTAATTGTTAATGCATTTTTGGTCCAGATAAACAGATCAAGGCAAGCTTAAAATATATGGCCCAGATAAGCTACATCTAGCAATAGAAAATTAGTTGTGTACCAAACGTTTGGACTGTGATGAATAGACTACAAGTGTTTCATTTCTCCAGCAGACTTTACAGAGGCAAGAAGGAGTTGCATCTCCTAGAACTTCTAAATAGCAGTAACACCTCTGAGGTAGGAAAATGAGACAGACGAGAGAGAGAGAGAGAGAGAGAGAGAGAGAGAGAGAGAGAGAGAGAGAAGAGAGAAGTCCCATTGGGTCTTTTTGGTTCTTTTATTTGCAAGGGTTGGGTTGAAATGAAGGAGGGGATCATAGAACAAATATGAAATGAAAGGCCAACTGAAATTGTAGGAGAGTTCTTCAATTTTCAATTAATTTTCTGGATCCATTTGATCTCGATGCTGGTGCTTTTTAAGATACAAATATATGTTAACTATAAAAGATTCTTTTCTAATCAAAGGCTGCATTTCATTTTCACTCACACTGACAAACTCCAACTGTGGGAGAGATTCACAGGACTCAACAGGCGCTATGGACTGTCTTGGGCTTCCTTCGCCCTTGCTGCTGGCTGGCACTGAGACACCAAGGGCAGTTTTTTTTTTCCTTTTTAATTTAAGCTATTAATGTATCTGCCCAACTCCCACATGGTGCTGACCTGATAATCACTGCTGTAGTGTAGATCATGCAAATGAAAAGCATAATTAATTGCTCAAATGATTCCAAAAGGGAGCTCTGTGGCTTAGCAAATAAATAAAGGCAGGTAGGAGGACAGGTCAGATAAGTGCTTTTTTAAAAACAGGCTCCTATACCTCTTACTCCTATCCCTGCCTGGCATCTTGGTTCTGGGGATCCAGCCTCCACCACAGCCAGCCCCATCCAAGCTAAAACCTTTCGCTCCTCCTCTCTCAATATTCTCTCTCCTACCCAAGTTCCTGGAGTCCCCTGAACTCCACCCCACCCTACCAAAGTGTGTTCCATCCGCTGTGAAACCCTGCACCTGGCCAAACCTGGGCAGCCACCTAATATTTACCAAGCTACAATATTGAGGAGTTCAGAAAATACTGGTCTTCCTGGTCACTATCCTTTGTAAATTAGGAAGAAAGCACCTTATCTGTGGTGTAGGAGTACCAGTCCTTCTGATCAGCACTAATGGCAGAATTGTTTCCCAGGCTTTGCCTCCTAAAACAACAACTTGAGCAGTGGCTCAAATCAAAGCTCTCAGGCAGAGGCAAGATGGGAGAAACAGTATTTGTTCAAAAGAAGTGAACTCTTTTTAATTACCCTATTCTTCTTTATTAGGATTCGTATTGAATTTTTCTGCAAAAAATTATGTTGATTTAACGATAGCATATTTACGATGTAAATATATTCCAAGATGGAAACGTCACAGATCAATTGTAAAGGACCCGGATACATAATTTTAAAAAATCAGTTTCAGTGTATATGAGGTTCTCACCCCACTTTCTCTGCTCAGTCAGATTTGTTTATGCAGAATCGACATTTAATAGTGCTAATTGCACTCCAGTTAAATTGCCCTGATTGCAGAAAGGGAAGCAATTTTCGTGCTCTCTGTCTGGGTTTGGAAGAAATTGTTTTATATTCACCTCTTTATAAAGAAGTGGAGATAAGGCACCGGGGCCTTTGCACAAATTGCACTTAGGGGCTGACTGGCAGCATTCAGGCGCTATAATAGAGCATTATTTGGCCGTTTTGAATAATGTAAAGCGTTTGCTGAAAGCTATTCTCCTGAAAATTGCTTTAACTTTTAAAAGGGTGATGATTCACTCCAAACCAGGCCTTTGTTACAGTGTCATTATTTCCCCAAATGTTTTAACAGTCAGCTCAACACTTTAGCATAACACATTGATCTTTGTTTAAAAACTAGATTTTTTTTAGAGGATGAAAAAAATCTGTCAGATGAGAAAAAAAAAAAAAAAAGCTGGACTTCCTCTGAAAGATTTCTTTGGGGCCCCACCTCGGAGTTGAACCGGCCTGGACGTTTGCCTGTGTTCGTCTGGAAGATTTCCCTAACTTTTATTGTGATGCTGCGGACGCGTGTGCCTAAAGGAATATCTGAGCGCCCACGTTGAGAGCCTGACAGCTGGAATTACGTGGAAAATGGCAGGAGGGGGAAGGGAGGAGGAGGAGGAGGGGAGGG
>NW_004524641.1:5977120-5977689 GCF_000260255.1 Octodon degus | reverse complement strand
AGGAGGAGGAGGAGGAGGAGGAGGAGGAGAGGGAGACAAGCAGGGAGAGAAGCTGGGCGCCTGGAGCTGAGGTGCCTTCGAGAACTGTTTTAAATGGTTGGCTTGAAAATGTCACTAGTGCTAAGTGGCTTTTCAGATCGTCTTATTTATGACTTTGTCAGGTTTCCTTTAGAAGAGGGTGGAGGAGGAGGAGGGCAGGGGAAACCTTCGTGCTTCTTCTTTGCTGGCTACTCGGGGTGAGCAGAAACGCCTCGCCGCCACTAAACAATCCCTCTATTAGTAAATCGACGCTGAGGCGCTACAGGAAGCCGAGAACCAGGCTCCCCTTCCAGGGCAGAAGTCACCTGTTGGGAAGACTCCCGGGTCCTCCTGCCGGGCTTTCCGGCTGTTCCAGGCTACGTTTCCCCTCTTCCCTCCACCCTAGGTCCCTCTGGGATTTCTTACACCCCCCCCCTCCTACCCCCGACCCCTAGGGCGCAGTGCCTCTAGAGCCTCGAGGTTCTCCTTGCTCTCTTCTCTGCCAGATTTCCTTGGTGCCACCTTAAAACATTAAAAAAAGAAAGAAGGGG
>NW_004524641.1:5962539-5977020 GCF_000260255.1 Octodon degus | reverse complement strand
AGAATATTCCGAACAATATTCTAACGAAGAGCGACCCACACCGTCCTCCCCGCCCACGAAGTGCGCCAGAATGCGCTCAGGCTCCATCTTTGGGCCGAGAGAAGAGCTACGTTTGGTAGTACTTTGGGGCCAAGAAATCTTACAAAAGGGGAGAAAAAAACACTAGGAAAATCGTTCCCCGTCCTCCTCACTCGCTCCCCGTCCTTGACAACTTGTCTTTTTGCACCAACCATTTGGGGTTGGTGGTTCATTTGTTTTTGAAGAGCAGGATGTGGGATTGGAGGGGAATGTGCTACAGGAAAATCAGTACCCAGCCTGTCCGAGGGCTTTGGTGTTTCGAGTTCAAACGCAGCCTACGGCTACCCTGGAGCAGAAAGAGAAAGTGGAGCCGGAGAGAAAGGAAGCCCACAGCCTCGCCTTTGCGGAGAGGAGCAGCATGCGCCCTTGTGTGCGCGGGGACAAGCTCTTCTTGCGCTCCTATCTGGGGAGGACTCAGATGGTTCCAGCTGCACCACTTGAAGGCGCCCATGTGTGGACTGGTCCTCGGCGTCGCCCATGAAGGCTGTGAGGACTGGGTGCCAAGGCTGAGTTCCTTGACACCGCGTCCTAGCGCCACGCCAGCCTCTAGGCCCTGGCGGAGCTGGGTCTGGAGTGGGAATGGGTTGGAAACGGAGCAAGAAAACTCGACTCCAGGCTGAACGCGACATACAGATTGTCGCTGGGTTAAACAAACAACCCAGCGAGCTGCAGCTTCAGCGGGGGCGGTAGTGGGGGCGGACGCTGCTCGCGCCGGTCTATGTTTCCAAAGTTGTTACAATGTGAAAATAAGCGGCTTCGTGCGCCGTGTTGTAGGGGCTGATGCTTCCCACCCCCACGCCGCCCCCCAGCAAGAGCTGGCAGATAATCAGCACGTCCCACTGTTTAGTCGTATTTGACAACTGGGTTAACCTGGTAGCTAGGCACTGGCGAAACCGTACAAAGGGTGCCCTCAATTACCACCAGAAGCTGCTAGCGTGAGTGGCACTTGTATTACCTCCTGGGTCAGAGGCCAGAGCCACAATTAGGAAGTCACTCAGACTGCTGGAGGGGATGGTGGGATGCCGCAGGCTCCAGGCCTCCTAACAAGTCTGGGTGCAGACCTGTGTGCAGAGGCCCATTTCTACCCCACTCGGAGAGCTGCCCCTTCTCGCCCCTTCCTCGATACATCTGGTGGGGGTGTGGCGGAAATAGGGAACAAGGTAGGAAACCAACGACAAAGACAAAATCGCGAGCGAGAACGACGAATGCTTGCTGAAGTTGTGTTCCCGAGAGAGTGCCTGGACACAAAGTGAGCGTTGACATTTGCCTCTCCACCCGGCCCTCCGCCTCTGCGCCCCTCCCCTCTGCCTCTCTTCCTACAAGTGGGGTGGAATTGCACTGTCAACCCCAACTTGTAACGTCTTAGGGTGGCTGGAGGGGGCTTGTGGCTCAGACTCCACAATACTTAAACCTGGCTTGGTGAGTATGTGTAAATTTTTAATTGCGCTGTAATTTCTTCCGTCCCCAGCCCGCACCCCCCTCCCCACAGCCCTTGCCGGGAGACTTGAGTGGCACACGCAGGGAGCCCCGGCTCTGGCCCCTCGGCGCGTCTGATTGGCTGCGCGGCAGCTCCCGTCTGCTCTGCCTGCGCCCTCATTGGGCGAGAGGCGAAGCCAGCGGCACTTCAAAGCGGGTGCTCCTCGCACTTAGGCTGAGTTTAGCCGGCGGGAGCCCGGAGTCCGCTCGGCTCGAGCGCGGGGACGCGGGAGCCGCGCGGGATCCTAGCAGTGTTTCCGAGCAGCCGCCAGGCTCATCCCCGCTCCCGGTCCCGCCGCGCATCCCGGAGACCTGCTATGGCCACGTCTATACTCGGGGTAAGTCAGAGCGCAACAACGCATTTGCCAGTTTTAACCGGACTTATTTCTTTCGTTACGGCTTCTGGTGGTCAGCGGTTCCCAAGAAACTGTTGCTGCTAGACTGAAGCTTCAGCTTCTTTCAGAGCTTTCCCCATTTCCGGGACAGATTCTTTCCAAGTTATAGAAACCCAGGAGATGCCTTTGTAAGAAAAGGATTTCTTAAACAAGTTCCTTTTTATTTGGTTTTAAGGAAAAGCTAGAGGTTTTTCCATCCCTCGTGATTTATACCCCATCCCCCCTACTTTGGAAATCGTTGGCGACAGTGGTGTTTGCAGAAAGCTGTCTTCCTCGCTTCGCAGTCTGTGCAGCCCCGGAAACAAACGTTTACATATCCGCAGCCTCCGACTTCGCCCGTGACTTTGAAAGCTATCGCTGGACTGCTTGTCCTCAGATTATTGTTTTGTAATCGGCCTGTATCTAAATATTAAAACCACCGTTTTCTATTAAAAAAAAATAGTCAAATCATAGCCAGCCTTGGGAGGAGCGTTCCAAGTTCCTCCTGGCCCTGAGCCGCTGCTTGGCCCCCTCTGCCCTCACCCGCTGCTCGCTGTCTGTGTCACCCTCACCCGCCACTCGCTGTACGGAGGGGCGACCTGGGGGCCTGGAGAGAGCAGCGGGCTGATGTTAGTGAAGGCAGTCGGGTTCTAGGCAGGGTTTGCCGCGACCGAGGCTGCAGAAACGGAGGCATCCTCGATTTGTAGCTTCCCCGGGAGCAACTTTCTAACACCCGGACCTTTGCCCCATGGCCGCCCCTGCCCAGTGCGCCGCGGTGCATCCTTTGCGCGCGTGGGGAGGAGGTTCGAGCTGAGCTGGGAGCCCCGGCTCCCGGGACCAGCCGCGGGGGACACAGCTGCTCACTGGTGCACTTTGTGTTTCCCCCACTTCTTCCTGCCATCCTCCTCCTCCTCGTCCTCCTCCTCCTCCTCCTCGTCCTCCTCCTCCTCCTCGTCCTCCTCCTCTTCTTCCTCCTCCTCCTCCTCCTCGTTCCTCCCTCACCCCACCCACTCTAGGAAGAGCCGCGCTTCGGAACCACCCCGTTGGCCATGCTGGCGGCTACCTGCAACAAGATCGGCAACACGAGCCCACTGACGACGCTGCCGGAGTCGAGCGCCTTCGCCAAGGGTGGCTTCCATCCCTGGAAGCGCTCCTCATCCAGCTGCAACCTCGGCTCCAGCCTCTCTGGCTTCACGGTGGCCACGGGCGGCCGCGGCTCAGGCGGCCTGGCAGGGGGCTCGGGCGCAGCCAACAGCGCCTTCTGCCTGGCATCCACGTCGCCCACATCGTCCGCCTTCAGCAGCGACTACGGCGGCCTCTTCTCCAACTCAGCCGCGGCGGCTGCAGCGGCAGCCGGGGTATCCCCACAGGAGGCGGGCGGCCAGTCGGCCTTCATCTCCAAGGTGCACACGACAGCGGCCGACGGCTTGTACCCGCGGGTGGGCATGGCGCACCCATACGAGTCGTGGTACAAGTCGGGCTTCCACTCCACTCTGGCGGCAGGAGAGGTGACCAACGGCGCGGCGTCTTCATGGTGGGACGTGCACAGCAGCCCAGGCTCTTGGCTGGAGGTGCAGAACCCCGCCGGGGGGCTGCAGAGCTCGCTGCACTCGGGCGCCCCCCAGGCCTCGCTGCACTCGCAGCTGGGCACCTACAACCCCGACTTCAGCTCGCTCACGCACTCGGCCTTCAGCTCCACAGGCCTCGGCTCCTCCGCGGCCGCCGCCTCGCACCTGCTTTCCACCAGCCAGCACCTGCTGGCCCAGGACGGCTTCAAGCCGGTGCTGCCCTCCTACTCGGACTCCAGTGCCGCGGTGGCGGCCGCCGCGGCCAGCGCCATGATCTCCGGCGCCGCGGCCGCCGCCGCCGGGGGGAGCTCGGCGCGCTCTGCCCGCCGCTACTCCGGCCGCGCCACCTGCGACTGCCCCAACTGCCAGGAGGCCGAGCGGCTGGGCCCGGCCGGGGCGAGCCTGCGGCGCAAGGGCCTGCACAGCTGCCACATCCCGGGCTGCGGCAAGGTGTACGGCAAGACGTCGCACCTGAAGGCGCACCTGCGCTGGCACACGGGCGAGCGGCCCTTCGTGTGCAACTGGCTCTTCTGCGGCAAGCGCTTCACGCGCTCGGACGAGCTGCAGCGGCACCTGCGGACTCACACCGGCGAGAAGCGCTTCGCCTGCCCCGTGTGCAACAAGCGCTTCATGCGCAGCGACCACCTGAGCAAACACATTAAGACGCACAACGGGGGCGGCGGGGGCAAAAAGGGCAGCGACAGTGACACGGACGCCAGCAACTTGGAGACGCCCCGCTCCGAGTCCCCCGACCTCATCCTGCACGACTCCGGCGTCAGCGCCGCCCGGGCAGCGGCTGCTGCGGCTGCGGCTGCAGCGGCTGTGGCGGCGGCCTCGGCGGGAGGCAAGGAGACCTCGAGCGGTCCCAACGACTCTTAAGGCGGAAGAGAGGCGCGATCGAGCGGGGACGCGGAGAGCGGACGGAGGCTGCAGGCGGCGGCGGCGGGCGGCGGGAGGGCGGGGCCGGCGGCGCCCCCAGGCCGGGACTGCGCGAGGCCGCCGCTCACCCGCCACGCCAGGGGCTCCCTCCGCAGCACGCACCCGGAGGCGGATCCACCGCGTGGTCCAGAAACAAAAGCTAACCGCCCCGCGCCACAAACACCTTCGAAAACTGTCCCCGCAAACACACGCGCGCGCACACACACGCACATACACGCGCACCGCACACCCGCACGCGCACGCACCAGTCGCACAAACTTCTCGAGCGAAGAGCAATACACAGAAAGGCGCCCTCCTCCCCACGGCCCTCCTTCTCCTGTATCCTTCTCTGTCTTTTTCTCAAAAAAGCTAGCCACCACCCAGCAAAGGACTGTCAGAACATTTGAAAACACAGGACCTATAAAAAACAGACCCTTTGTGTGGATTATATTATATATAAAATGCTCCAAGTCCTGCTTGATATCTACTTACATTGAGACTTTTTTTCCTAAAAAGGAAGCATCAAAAAAGGCTTAAGGTGAGAAATTAAACTGGAAGTCTAGCGACAGTTTCTCTGTATTTCATAACATCTGTATAAATAGGGTTCAAAAGATTGTGTTATCTTTTATTTTCTTGTAAATGTTCATTGGAATAGAGGTGGGTTTTTTTGGTGAATTCCTGAAATTCAGGAAGTTTTTTTTTTTTTAATTTTCTGATGCACTTTGTGAAAGTCAGTATATATGTAAAAGATATTTAAAATGTTGAGTTATCATTTCCTTCAAACACGTAAGTTAAGGTCATCTAAAGAAATTAAATGCGTTTATCTGTATGAAGAAAATCTTGACATCATATTTTCATTTTGGTATTATTAAAGGACTCTGAACAATACACCTCCCCCTTTTTTTAAATCCTGTTTTTCCCTCAGTAATCTTCACGTGAGTCGACTTTTTTTTTTTTTCTTTTTGGTTGGGAAACAATTCCCTTAATGGTAGCTGTAGGTAATGTAAAGTTTATATGGGTTATAAAAGCCATAATATACATTTTTGAGAAGTCAGAATTATTTATTTGTGTATCAACAGCGTAAATTAAATTGGGTTATAAGAATGTGTAGTTGTATTACTTAATGGGAGGGCTCTTCAAAGGTGACGTTTGAAATCGCCTAAGAAAAGCATAGGTCTTTGATAGCTTTAACTGGGGAGAAGCTTACTCCTCTCATAGGAAACAGAAAACTCTGGTGGGTTTGTTTGTTTTTAAAAAGTGATTTGAAAACAATCTGTGAAAAGAAAAAGCTTTTTGCAAAGAAGTCTTTTAGCTCCCAAGACCTCTATGTTGGGAGGCATCTCAGGGGAATAAATCGCTAGAGTCAATACCCCGGAAAAGACATTTCATGCCTAAATGAAAATCTTGTTAAATGTTATTAATTTTGACTTAGAGCACACAGCAGCCCCCGGTGCCTTGTATTCCCTTATTAGGGATTCATGTCTTATCAAATATCTAATTAATCTCCTAGACATCATTTGTTCTGGCCAACTTTATCTCAGCTGGTCCGCGGGGAAAACTCCAAATATTCTCTGTGACAAAGCTCCCTTGAAGATCTTTTTAATTGTCTAAATTAACTGCACCAAATTTGCATGTCAAACGGTAAAGGGCAACCTGAGATAAAATGTAAGCGTTTTAAAAGCCCCCAAACTAAGCACTTGATTTGATAACTAGGCTTTTTAATGTTATGGAAGACAACTGCTCCTTTCCTTTTCAAAGACGGCTGATCTATGCAAATAGTGAATTGGAAATGCCTAGGTCCCCGCGCCGGCAAATGGCCCTCGCAGGTTATTTGAATATCAGTGGCGCTGCTTCTGAAAAGGTTCAAGGATGCTCTCTGACTTCTTTGTGATTACTCAGCGCGGCGTCTTATTCTGAAGAAAAAAACTCAGGAATAATTAAAGGCTGGGACCAGGCCTGGGAACACATTTGGGACAGGAATCTCATTTAGACAGTCTCTTTCAAAATAAGGCACAGTTAAATTGACCAGAAGGCAATTATTGAAATGAAAATTATTTTCACTCTCTTTGTCTTCTGACCACCAACTTAACAGCCTCGTTTTAAAAGAGAGAGGAGAGACGAAAAAGAAAATTGGTAAATGAGACAATTTCACAATTCGCAAAAAATGTTAATTTGGAAAATAAAGTACATATTTACAGAATTAAAATATTTCTGAAAGGCCTCCTACAATAGGGAATACAAACGAAGTCAGGACCAACAGACATTTTTTCCCCTGATTACTATCCTTGGAAACTGGAGTGAAGATTTTGATTCTTAGGAAAGAAAGAAAAAATAAATTATTCTTACTAACAGTCAGCAAACTGTTTTGCAAAGCCAAGTGGCAAAGTATGAAACAGAAGAAAGGTCCCTAGCGGGGCTCTTGGCGACCAGTGTTCAGTGGCGGCTTCCCTCTGCTTCTCGCACTCCCGGCAGCGCCCGCTGCCCGGCTCCTTTCCCGAGTTATTCTCCCTTTGGTCGTTTTGCTCTCCTGGCTCCGAGCGTCCATATACTGGCCTCCCTCGTGCCTCGGGCTGCGGTGTGGTCTAGGGGAGAAGCCTGCGGGGGCCGTCTGCTCTGCGGTCTAGGCGCTGCGGGCCCAGTGGGCGCCGAACGCGTCCCGGCTCTGCAGCCTGGCGGCGCGGAGGTGAGAAGTGGCTAGGGCTCCGGAGGACCGAGGGCGCCGGGGCGTCGGGCCCAGTCCGTCCGCTTTGTTTCTCGGTGATAAGAAAGGCAGATCAAAGGGCCTGGCGGTGCAGGTCCCGCTGGCCGCGCGGCTCCCTCCGCAGGCCAGTGATCAAGGCCGGTGCGCGCTGCCTCTGCCCCGCGGGTCAGCCCACGTCCATCACCGCGGCTCCCGGGACAGTGCACGGCGGCGGGCCTGAGCGTCCCGCGGAGAGATCAGCGAACGAGCGGGGAGCCTGCGGCTGGGGGCGCGGACGTGGGGCAGACAGCTCGGCCTCGCTGGCCCTAGTCCAGCGCTTGGCGTCCTGGGGCCTTGACCAGAGAGGGCAGCCGGGTCTAGGAGGAGAGGACACCCGTTGGGCCCCCTGCAGAGGTGGGGACGCGCCTGCCTAGGGTCACCACCGGGCCGCGTGGCCTGGGCCTGTGTGGCTCCGGGCCCTGGGGAGGCAAGGCCACGCCAGGGTCCCCGGAGCAGAGAGGGCAGCGGCTGAAGGTCGGCAAGCGGCCACGTCTGCACCCCGGTGCCCCGCGCTCGCCCCAGCCGGGGTGGGTGCGACTTCGTTTTAGCCGGTTTCTCCAGGTTTCCAGATCCGCAGCTTCCTAGCAATAGAGGAGCCGAGACCAAGATCCCCTCGGCCTGCGCTCTGGCAGCCCCAGCCTGCACCCTCCCGTGGTGCTTTCTTTTTCTGACACTTCCTCCCCAACCCCCCATGAATGGCATCCAAGGAAAGGGGAAAAGAAAAGATGTTTCTCTCTTCAAGAAAGGGAAACATCATTTTGACACGATTAGATTGTGCACCTGAGCAGCGTGTCTGGACATTCCGTCAAATCGTTACAAGTCGTGTAAAATTGAATTTCTTTTTATTCAGATGGAAACTTTATTTATTTTAACTCTAATCCTATTTGCATCTATTATCTGTATTCACCAAGGCTCTCTTCCCCTACAAAAATGCAGATGAAGTAAATCTCACATAAATCCCGCCCATTTGTGTAATTGGTATACTAAGTGTTTATTTTAAGTGAGAATAATTTAGCTACAAATTTTCTTAAGGAATAACATTCTTAACACATTAAAAAAACTGAAAACTCTGATTTGCTTTTATGTTTGACAGTAGCTCTTGATTCCCATAAGAGGAGCGCGGCGAGTGCGGCTCGCTGGCGCCATCTAGAGCTCGGAGACTGGAGGGCCGCTCTGTGCGCTCTGCGCTCAGCTGTCGGCGCGCTGAGACCAGTGTGGGCTGTAAGCTGCAGAGCAGCAGATCCAGCAAAGAAAAGCGGGGTTTAGTGTGCGGCTGGGAGCGAGCCCTACTACCGAGGGGGTACGCTTAACTGTGTCTCCCGGGGAAGGAGGTCGCTTCAGAAACGCGCTAACTGCAAGAGCCAAGCAAAACAAACAAAATAACGCCCCGCTTGGCCTTGGTTTTGGCGCTGTCGCGTTTAACGTTCTTTTCAAGGCTACTCCAGGGTCTCCCAATTCTGGGAGGAAAACGCGGAGCGCTGCCGGCAGCGTGGACCAGGCATGGGGCCCAGCTGCGGGCACAGTCCCCGGTGCGCTTCGCCCCACGACCCCGGATCGAGGGCGGCGTGGGTTCTCGGGGCGCCCGGACCAGGCCGATGCCCCCGAGGCGCCGAGGCTGCCCCCGCGCGCCCCCGGCTCCCAGCACGCGAAGAGACGCTGGGTCGCGCGCGGCGTCGGCGGCCGGGTCTCTGGGAGGCTGGAGTCACCCTCTGCCGCCCGGGTTCGGCCATCTCGGCCCGAGCGCTTTGGTGCTCGCCTTTCCCCTTTGAAACCCAAATCTCAAATCAGAGAACAGTTGGACGCATTGGTCAACGTTCTCTCCCCGGAGGCTCTCCCTCCCCGCTGTCGCCTCTGTCCCTGCTCTTCCCAGCCACCCCACCCCCACCCGCGGGCTCAGCCCCGGTGCGGGGACTTCCTCTCGAGACCCCGAGCGCGCTCGGGTTTAATTTGGACAGCAGCACCTTTCCAACCCGCGCGCGCCCGAGGCGGCAGAGGCGCCTTCGCCCGCAGCAGCCGGAGCCGGGCCCAGGCGCCCGGCGCGGGGCTCCCCCAATTCAGGATGCGGAAACGCAGCGCCTCTCCGGGAACTTGCAGCGGGTACTCGGCTGGATTCGCATTTGCTGTTTTAATACAAACCCCGCCGCTGCACTGCCTATTTCAAAGATGTGCTAATTACTACTTGGATAGCAGGGCGCAAAGTCCTTGTCCATTTCCCAGTACAAAGTAGGTTGCTAGAAAATTTGAAATTGCCTTTCAGCCTAAAGCTGCCTTACCTGAATGTCATAATTACAGTAATTATGTACATCCAAATTACATGCTAATTAAATTAGAATCAAATCGTTCTAAATCGAAATCAAATGAGGTAGTGAAGAATTAATCAATGACAACATAAATAGAGAGCTTCCTTCAGAGATATTTATTGTAACGATCCAAGGAGGAATTTGATCTGAAAAAGTCACCTGTTTATTTACTTTCAAATTAGTAATCAGTTATTATCCCTTCTCCATAATTTTAACCGTTCAGTGTTATTTACCCCCAACCCTTTGCAGACGCAGGAGTTTATAGAAATATGTATGAGGTAAATACAGACATGCCTCCCCCATATATTATTGATATAAATATATACGGTGTGTTTACCCCACCAGTTGAGGGGAAG
The DNA here is from genome assembly GCF_000260255.1 of Octodon degus. Taxonomy (NCBI): domain Eukaryota; kingdom Metazoa; phylum Chordata; class Mammalia; order Rodentia; family Octodontidae; genus Octodon; species Octodon degus. The sequence continues at coordinate 5,967,210 of NW_004524641.1, read as the reverse complement.
GTTTTACAATGTCCGTGGGGACGCATCTCTCCGGGGTAGGTTCTTGGGGACCAGGGAAGCTTAGCACTTAAGAGTTTTCATGATTTCCCGAAGATCCTCGCACTCTTCCCTTTGGGGATTCACACTGGGGTTTTGCAGTGTTTTGCAGGCACCTTTCCATTTCGGGGTGATTCAATTATAAAAGAACCGCAAAGTGATAGGGTGTGACTTCCCCGATCTCTTTTCCGCGTGCTGATTGCTGATGAGAGCTGACATCTTTATTTTTGCTTCAGGAGCGAGAGATTCACAGTGGCTTCATAAAACACTGTTTTCACCTGTGGAACCCAAGCGAGCAGAACAATTTGCTCTCCTGCCTCGTTGCTCCGGGCTAGGCAGCTCTCCGACCTTCGCAGGGGAAGCGCACCGCGGCCGGGCCAGGTCGGCGGGACTGGAGACGAGGCCCGCAACGCGCCCCGGCGCAGTCCTGCGCCCCGCGGCCTCGCGCTACGGCCTGGAACTTTCTTCTGGCTTGGTTTGGGCACCGCGGGACCGAGAGAACAGGACGGATGGGGCGCGCTAACCTTGTTTCCTGTCACACCTGTGGGGAGGGAGGGAAGCAGTTCCTCCTGGGAAAGGTGTGCGTCCCGCATTTCTGTCTCTTCTCCCGAGTGTGGGGTGGGCTCCAGAGGTGGCCAGATGCGCGTCCCAAAGGCCAACACTAGCGAACGCAAGGGTGGTGTTGGGCTATCTTGTTCCCCAGTCCGCTTACTCCTAACTTTGAGTTGCGGGCGAGGTCCTGGGAAGCCCAACTCTTGAGGCCCCCCGAGTCCCCGGCCCCATCCGCCCATGCCCTGGGGACCCTTGGCGCTGAAGAGACTGAGGTTTCTGTGTCTCCAAGTGGGAGAGACGCAGTTCGGTTGGAGGGCGCATTTTTCTGCATCTTAGCTCTTTAGATTTCTACTCGCCACCCCACTCCGTGTTCACTGTTAGCTTCTGGGGACCGTGGGTGCTTTTAGCTGTGACCTGAGGGAAAGGGACGGGAAAGTGGTTGGAGTCGCCTGTTTCCTTTTCCTTCCGCGGATACTGATTTTAGGAGCCTCCAGTCGCAGAGCTCGGCCGTCGCGGTTCCCAACCCTGAGATCCCCCAGTCTTACTCGTTCTTCACAACTTGTAAAAGCATTTCTCCCTTTTGATCTGAAAATGCCTGCGAGGCCTGCAGTTATTGCATGTCTTTATCTTTTTGCAAGAAGTGGTAACCACAGCAAAGATTCTTTTTCTGAAAAACCTAAATAGTATTTTTAAAAATATGCCTCAGCTACCGAAGCTAAAAATGCAGCTTTCTTCCTGGCCTTCGGCACAGGATGCGAAAATGGGCTTCGCTAAGGCTCCACCGGCATTGTGGCCTTACCCTAGCTCATTAGGTAAGAGTGAAATGGCCCCGGTGGATTTTAAATTCTTGACTTGCAAGGCTAAAGCATACTAGATGTTCTGTGGTTAAAACCGAGAAATGCTTGCCCTCAGCAGCGGAAACATCTGATTCACCACGAGCCAGCGGTGTACACGGAAGAACAGCAGGAAAGGTCTCCCCCAGCCTTTCAGACATAAAGCTTGCTTCAGACTAGCCGTACGATTCACAGCAAGACCCATGCTGCACTACAAGGTAAGCAGACCTGCTGTGCTGCAGCAACCTCTGTCTATTTTGGTATTTATTAAAAGAAATTATGACAAAGAAAGCAGAAAATTAGATAAACAAGTCCTAACCTAGCAACCTTGTCTTTCCTGGTCATTTGTAAATCGACAGCACCTCCTACAGGAATTAATTCGCTAGTGTTGCGTTAAATATTAGGCTAGAAGAAAAGAGAGGCCAGTGGGGGCGGGGCCCCCAAAACGTACCCTGGTAATTCCAGGCTCACAAATAAGAAATGTCTATGTATAACTTTAACAGAACCTCCTTATTAAGGATAAGAACGACAAATTTTGCCAGATTAGTTTTCTTAAAAAAAAAAAGAATCTGTTGGGAACTTTTGTTGGGTGCCTAAGTCATCCATCAGACAGGAATTCTTTGGCTTTCTATACTTAGAATTCCGACAGATACTGGATAGTCTTTCTTATTGCAAATCACCTTATTAAGAGATTCCACATTTCATAAGCCTTGAGTAGAATTTGATGCCTAATGTTTATTTTTAAGAAATCAGTTTTTGGGGTCAAGGATACAGCTCAGGAGCACAGTGCTTGCTTGACAGGCACAAGGTCCTGAGTTCGATCCCTAATACAAAAACATTTTTTCTATCTCTAGTGTAAGATATATGAGAACCCTTAGAGCTGTTTAACTGTAAAAATACCTCCCTTCTACTTCCAAGTTTATGAAATTAGAACGCTGCCCATGATGGCTGGCTAGCATCGTGGCACAACCAAAGCTGGACACCAAACTACAAACCAGCATTTTGGGTAACACTGAGATTTTTTAAATCAGAATTGGAATGGTAAGAATATTGGGGCTACAGTATTTCATGGCTTTGCCATCGTAACAATGAGGGATTAAATCAGGGATTTTAAAAAATGCTAGTGGTTACTTACAAAGCTAAGAATTGGACACTTTTCTGAAAGTCAAGAAAGTGTAAAGTGGTACGGCTTTAATTCATTCTTAATCATAGGATGCATCTCAACATCTCTTCATGAATGCTGTATTGGCTCAGAAATCCTTTTTAAGGAAGTGAGTACTGCATAGGTTTTAACGTTTATAAAAATTATAAAGTCTAAAAAGGCATAAGGTAGAAAATAATTACTGCAACGCTGATGAACTCAAGGTGTAAATTAGTAGTCTTTATCAATTTCAAATGAATGCTCTTTTAAGTGCAGAAGCAATGGGACCTTTGAGGTGCACTGTAAATTATTAAAGGATATGGAGGAAGAATGTAAAGAACTTCTCCACATCCCAGGTAAAAGCGTTTATGCCTTTAATTTCACATCATCTTAAAAATTAGGCGGGTTTTGTTTCATGTTCATACTTAAGTAGGGCAAGACATTTTAGACTACATGGAACAATTTCAACTCTTACTGCAACTTTTTTAAATAACTTAAAAACTGTGACTGTTGACTATCATAACCATCTAATTGTTTTATATTTAATAGATGTTTTAAAAAATCAGAACCCTAATAACAAGTGTTTGTGTGGTGAAATGTATTTTGGAATTACTGCACATTATAGTCTGTATTAATTTTTCCTTTATCACCTCTGTTTAAACTCATGGAAAAATATTTGTCATATATACTCATAAAATACATCAAAAGAGTTCATATTGTCTCATTTGTGAATTATACAAATGTTCAACCTTAAAGTAGCCTAGTAGGGGCACACAACTATTGTGAGCTTTTACTTTAAGGCAGAATGGTCCCCCTCTGATGTACATGTCCTGACCCTAGAGCGTATGAACATGGATGTAATCGGGAGGTAAATTCCATTTACAAGGAAAAGGAGAATTAAGGTTGCAGGAAGAATGAAGGTTGTTAATCAGCTGGTCTTAACATAGGGAGATTATTCTGGATTCTTAAAAAGAAGGAGGCAGAATATCAAAGTGTCTGATTACACGTGAGGACTTGACTGCACTTTATTATCTTTGAAAACAGAGGCAGAGGAGCCCAGAAATGCCGGAAGCTGAAATAGGCAACCAAGCAGATTTTCCCTTCCAGCATCTAGGAGGAACACAAGGCTGCTGACTCCACAATTTGAGCCTAGTGAGACCTACAAGAGAATTCTGATCTCCAGAACTGTTATGACAATATATACATTTATGTCATTTGAGGTATTTGTATGGCAGCACAGAAAAGTGACTGGACATCCAAATGTAAATAGCTAACTCTGCAGAACACCACACCCAAGGAGTTTAAAAGTCTCAGAGGAAAATTGATAAAAGTCCCATTTAATTCACACTAATGAATTTCAACCATTACACTTTGCTGATTCAAGGAAACACAAATCTTAACAGTAATAACAAATCTGAACTGACAAAAGGAAAAAAATTACATTATAACCATTCAACGTACTGTCATTCTTAGAACAAAAAAAAGTCAGCGCTATATGGGATTTTTAAAAATCTGGCACAGGGCACAAGAAACAGTTGCCTGAAATAATATTTTACAGAGATGGGACATTAAAATAGTGCTTTTTATTATAAGGACAGCAGCACATACTTCCGCCCTCACTACAGGTATTCAATAAGGAAACAGAGAGACTTTTATCCACAGGTAACCTCACACGCAGGCTCTTTATTCTCTCCTCACTCGGGCCTCATTCTTTAGTCTCTTCGGTGCTCATCAGCACCTCTGGATCTGTCTGCGCCACGGCTCCCGGTGTCCTGTCTTCTGTCCCGCTCTTCGCTGGGACTCCGCTGGGGCCGCTTCCTTATCTCCCTGTGCTGGGAGCTAGTGGGGCTCTGGTCCCGGCTGCTTCTCCTTTCCCTGCTCCGGCTTCCACTGCTCCCCTCCTTTCTTGCGCCTCCTCCCCTCTCTGAGCTCCCACGGCGGCTCCTGGATTTCTGCTCAGAACCCAGCCGGCTGCGTTGGCTGCTGTTCTCCCTAGCACTCTCTCCTTTCACCAACTGAGGCATTTCCCCAGCTGTTTTCTTGTTATTGTGAAGGCTTGAGGGTTCTTCATAAAGTTTTCTCTTCTTAGATTTCTTCTCTTCAGAAGCA
>NW_004524641.1:5947484-5962424 GCF_000260255.1 Octodon degus | reverse complement strand
TGCTTTTTGTGTTTACTTTTGGTCTTGCGTAACTTTTTATTTTTTCTGTCTCTCTTCTTTTTCTTATTTTTCTTTTCAAGTCTGTCCAGTTTCCTATATTTGAGAAACAGTAACAAACTCAGAAATAGTCTTTTCATCAACAGCTATAAAACTGTTAATAGACAACACATTTTCTTAGAAGCTACTAAAAGTGGTAACTATATGAATACATCTTTTACTTTATGAAATGTCAAATCATTTCTTCAACTTATTCAAGGAATGCATATGCTGAGTTTAGGTAAAAAAAATTATATACATTAAAGCTAATTCTCTTACTACACTTTATCAATAGTAATCCCCAGCACCACATAAATATATAAAACGTAAATAGTATAATAACTAAAGAATGTTCTCCAGAAATTCTAAGAATATACTTACAAATTCTGGTATCTTTTAGATTATATCAAATAAAATAGGGTCAGGGATATAGCTCAGCAGCGCAAGAGCCTCCCTGGCAAATGCAAGGTCCTGAGTTCCATTCCCAGTACCAAAATAATAATAATAATAATAAAATAAAGTAAAATCACATAAGAAGTTTCAACAATTTAAGCTCTGCATAGCAGCATTAGCCTGGACAATGAAGTTTATACTAGGCTTCAACAATTGTTTAATTTTATATTTTATTAGTATTAATGTAATTACAGTACTCTGAATTTCTACTTCACATTCTCAGAACCACCTGTTTATACATTATGTTTGCATTAGTCTGAAATAAAATCATCTTCACTGGGTTCGGTGCAGCTACTCTCAGAACTCCACATGCTGAGAACATCATGAGCTCCCTCTATTGGACTTAGCAGAGATTTCCTGGATCTTTAAATATAGAGATCGTCTAATAAAATTTAGCACTACAACAAACATTATTTTAGCATTCCTCATAAAAGTTTACAAAATATAAAAATACATGGCCAAAATATTTTCTAAGAATAAATTGTTATAGAATAAACACACACACACACACACACACACACACACACACACACACACACATTACGGAAAGTAAAACCTACAGTACAAATAAGTCTGTTTCCAAGTTAACTGTTCTAAAAAGCTCAACAGTTAGCATAATCCAAGTACTTCAACAAGCATCATATTCATTTTCATGCTACTGAAAACATGGACAAAACTGTGTTACGATAGCTGAAAAGTAAATCAACAAATGTGATACACGGGTTAAGTACCTTTGAGAACTCTTAGAAGATTGGAGGTATAGCTCACTTTCCTCGCCCAGCAGCCACAAGGTCCTAAGTTTGTTCCTCACCCGCCCCCCGGCAAATAATTATAAAGAACTCTTAGAGTTCGAGTTCTGATACCAAGATGGAATGTATAGAAAAAAACTCCCACTAGATGTATACTTTTGTTAATTACCTGAGAAGTTTCTGTTTTTGTTTGGTTGTTAGTGACTTTAAGAATTCAACTTCTGGATCTTCTTCACCCTCACTTGCAACATACTCCTGTTTCAACAGAAATATCATTCAAGTGCTAGATTTTAGACAAGTTTGTTATCAGAGAGGAAAAAAGTGTATGAACAAGAAATTCTGTATTATGGACACACTGCGAATGAATATGGTATTCTGGATTGGGAGGTGGGAAGGAACTGAAAAACATCCAAGCAGTCAACAACAGCTATGTCATCCTTAGGGAACTTCAACAAGAGGAGGATACAGTTGGGCGGGCCAGACAGCTCAGCAGACTAAAGCGCATGCTTAGGCAAAGCACAGCAGCTGGTTCAATCTCCAGCCTGCCACGCTGGCCCAGTCCCCAGGGCACACTGAGATGGTCATTGAGAGTGGGTGTGGTGGCGTCTGCCTGTAATCCCAGCGCTTGGGAAGCTGAAAACAGGAGGATCACTACCAGTCGCATCTATGTAGCGAGACCCTGTACACCCTATCCTAAATTAAAAAAGAGGATACAGAAAGACAGATACAATCTCACAGCAGGTTTTTACTCTCTGCCTCTTCAATTTAAACCTCTAATTATTTTATTTTTAATTTAATTAAATATAGATGAAGCCAAGAATGAGATGGGGGGGTGGATATAGCTCAGAAGTAGAAAGCTTGCCTAGCATGTGCATCGTCTTGGCTTTGATTCCCAACACTGCCACAAAACAAAACAAAACAAAACAAAAGCAAAGCAAATTATTATGAGAAAGTTAAAATATCCTTAATTTAGGCCCTTACAGTATTAGGTTATTAATTCTGTGGTAATATTGTCCTTTAAACAATTACTTTCTGGACCTATGATCAATTTATTAAATTAACAAAGTATATTTAGTTTTTATATACTATATTTCCTATTGATTCAATTTCATGTCACTTCAGGTATAAGTTAGCAGGAAAGATAAAAACAATCTTATCACCAGTTCAGTTAGGTATTTTAAATAAATAATCCCAGAGGAACCATTTCATTTATTAAAATACAGGTTTATAAACAATTTCTCATTTAGGTTAAAATAATAAAGAGGCAAAAGGAAAACACATTTTAGGCATTTTCTTTGCTGTATCTTACTTTCCTATGGATATATGCATATTGGAAAACATTAAGCAGCAATTCTCAAGCAATCACATTTAGATTTGTAGACATTTTCAGCTTACTGATAAGAAGATCATTACCTGTGATGGATCATTTGCGGTCAAGTTTCTCCCCAGCACATTTCGTTTCAGTGCAAACCCACTGTTTCTCATCTCCGCTATTAGCTCCGAGGGGTGCATCGATGGCCCTGTTCACAAAAATCACAGTTTGAATGTATCATTTCTATCTCGCTACCTTCTCGGACTCCACAGTAGGAATGCAGTTGAAGCTTTGTTAAGTAAAATTGCAGCTAAATCAACTCAATAATCTTCTGCTGAGCAAATAATCAGATATGATTTTCTAAAACAGCAGTCTGGAGATTCAGAATAGAAAATAATTGCATTTTTCTTTACGTGCAAGGGGATTCTCTTCTTATGTAACTTTGTCATGTTGAAAAAGATACATTTAGATGTACCTGGCTGGAAGTTTTTAGACTAAAATGAAAACAAAATGACAAAACCCCCAAACTTTTAATAGTTATTCTCTCAGTAAGAATTCACTTACTTTTAAGATCATATGCAATTTGTTAACTTGGTTTGCAATTCAAAATTCCTCACTCTTGTTTATTAAACACCACTACACTGCCATGTGGTTGGCATTATCAACAAGAACACACGAGTCACACTGATCAAACACTAATCACACACACATGCACACCCTACCAGAGCTTGAAGTTTCAAGTTAGTACTGTATTAGTTTGGGGTTGGTGACAAGCAGTTTTAGACTGTCCAAAGGTAGATACTTTATGTATTTCATAAGCTTTTTTTTTTTTGTGGAACCAGGGATTGAACTCAGACCCCTGTGCTTGCCAGGGAAGCGTTTATTCCACTGAGCCATCTCCCCGGTCCCCAAGCTGCTGTTCTGACTGTTGCAAAGTCTCAAACTGAGAAAGTTACCTTTCTGGTTCCAAATATAGACTCACAAAAGACAGAAATATACTTAAAGGTCTGCCCCCCTTTCTCAAATGTAAGGCTTATTTCTCCTTTTCAGGATTCCTCTTCCACTTTGTTTTCTCTCTAAGCAGCAAACTGACGTTTCCATGATAACTCTTTACAGTTTCTGGCCTAAATCATCTACACAGCATAAAACAGCCACCATGAGCCATGTATCTACACTGTAAGGAGGAAGACAATTACTACTGACAAGGACTTTGTATGGGAGAAGGGAGATGGGGGCATTCAGAATCAATGTCTGCTTATCAAACACTGCCTTTTTCCTTGTTTTACTGGTCTTGCATTATGTAATTTTTTTCCTCTCCAAGACAGGGTCTTGGTATGAGTTCAGGCTGGCCTCCAACCTGTGGTGATCCTGTAGCCTCAGCCTCCTAAGTTGGACCACACCAGCACACCCCGCTGGTCTTTTACCATGTTCACCTACATGTTTCCATGGAAAGCAAAAGGTAACCATTTCAAATCTGTTCATATAGCAGCTTTGGTAGGAAAAAAAAATGGGAAAAGTTTAGGTATAGGTTACTGTCTTATTGGACTCAGGCTTTAACATTCTACTCAAACTATATTGCCAAGAAATGAACATTTGAAACGACACGGAAAAACAGCCTATTATTGATATATGGGAAGTTAACATGTCTTCTGAATGGTCAAAACTACATTTCCTTGTCAACAACTTTACATTGTATTTTATACCACATGCTTTGGGACAAGGTATGGAAAGTTTTCTAAAGTTTAGACTCATAAACCCGACAGCTCCAAAACACATTTCACATATAAGGAGAAAGGATGAGATTTATACTTGGTATGTTCTTCTAATTTTTTTCAACATGTATCTATTGAATAGTAATAGTAGCATAACCCTGAGTTGTGTGTTTTAAAACAAACTCTATGGTTGAAGGGGTAAGTACTTGGCTAGCCAAGGCCGAGGTCCTAGATTCAATCCCCAGCACCCCTAAAATAAATAAACTCCCTGATATTATCACAAATAAGCTACACTTATCATTTCCAGAACAGTAAAATTTTCTGTCCTTTTTCTTCCTCTAAGGTTAAAATTACTACATCTAGTAAATAAATGACAGTGGTGCCTGGGAGCAAAAACGTAATTTGTTTTAGGATTTTGGGGAAGACGGCTGTTTGCCACCCATTGTGGAGTTTGTCAAACTATTTTGAGACTCAAACTTTGTGAACAAAAGTGCTCCTGACCAAGGTATTACTGCATTTCTTATTTCTAAATAAAAAAGGAGTTCAGAGATACTAATCCTAGTATATGATTAAGAGGGAGATCTATGTGTAGTAGAAAATAGCAAGCATTATCGCACACTTATATTTAATTCTTAAGGTTACTGTAACCATTTTGATTTGAAGAAAGTGTACAGAAGTTGTCTTTAAAAAAAAGACTATAAAAAGGGGCACAGTAGGCACATGCAGCCTGAATCCCAGGGAAAAAAGTGAACAAAGCTATTAATATAGTATGTGGGTGATTTTTATTTATATAGATGAGAATGTTTTATGTATGATTTCTAAAGGTTATGCAAGAACCAATTGTACTGAATTGTAATAAAGCTGATCCGCACTGGGAACTTTCCTGACACACTGCCAGTTCATCTCAGTGGAGGCTGAAAACAATGGGTTTTCTTGCTACCCTTTCTCAAGTTCACACTGAAGATGGCTAATTGATCTCCATTAAAACATACAATGTGCATGAAAATTAAACATTTCATTTTAGTTGGTGTGTCTGCAAAATACAAAAGGAAAGGAAATATGAATCAGCCTTTATTAGATGCTAGTAAAACTTATCTTATTAAAAACTTCATCTTACAGAATATAAATATATTGGGATTTTTTTATTATGCCTTTGTTACTTATATTTTCAATTTTTTTTATGTTAAGTATTTCAGTAGTAATACATATGAAAAATACGAAGTTAATTTGTACCCTAAAAAAGAAGAAAAATCATTTGTATTGTAAAAAATAAAGTTAAAGTTAGTACACATTTTTAACAAGTTACGGGAATATGAATGTTCTTAAAATGTTTTGACCTATGAACCTCAAAAACATTAAGTGTGATAGGGAAGAAAACGCATAGTAACAGGTCATTTATAAAATTCAAGTACAGATCTTAGTCACTTTTCTGTTGTGGGAACAAACACCCAACACCCACAACTCAAGGAGAAGACACTTATTTTGGCTTTCAATGTTGGTCCAGGCTGGCCGGCTCACAAGTAGAAACAGGCCAACAGAGGGGTACAGTGGGGGAAGATGCTTGAGCCATGGCCGCTGGGGAGCAGAGAAAGAAGGCAGGAACTGGAACAAGAATATACTTTGCTGGGTCACAGCCCCAGAGACCCCCACTGACCAGCCCATTCAGCTATGAGTTCGCTGATGGATAGACCCGCGGATGAGCAAAGTGGCCACGTGATCTCATTACTTCCTAAGATGTGAGACTTTGGGGGACAGTTTAGATCTAATCTACAATATGGGGTTAGAAGCTAGTGGCTGTCAGAGGAGGAGGTAGACTGGAGAGGGACAGATGGCATTTGCTAGGGGAAAGGCAGTGAATGTTGTTCTTGTCAGGGAGGTTGGTTACCAGGTATATACATCTGTCAAATTCAAAGCCAGTGAATTTTATTTAAAAAAAAAAAAAAAAGTTACACATGGATCTTCAGTACTTATGATTCCTGTATTTTTACTTTAAAAAGTAATTCATTATATTGTCAGTCAATAGTAATTACTGCTGTTGCTCCGGCCCTGCCCCCCAGGGCGCGCTGAGCCAGCAGTTGAGACTGAGCATGGTGGAGTGCGTCTGTAATCCCAGCTCTTGGAAGGCTGTAAACAAGCAGATCACTATGAGTCCAGTCTAGTAGTGAGACCCTGAACACCTTGTAGACCCTTTCCTAAAAAACAAAAAAAAAAAAAATAAATAATAATAATAATAATAATAATTACTGGGCACTGTACGATGTCATTATAACTAATTCTAACTATGAGCTTATGCATTCCTAGTGTATGACATAGAAAATGATTTTTATTTTTTATTTTATTTTTATTTATTTATTTTTTTTGCGGAACCAGGGATTGAACTCGGGCCCTTGAGCTTGCCTGGCAAGCGCTTAGTCTACTGAGCCATCTCCCTGGCCCCAGAAAATGATTTTTAAAAGCTGTTTGTATTACTGAACATTTATTGTTTGTCTAACTACAACACTGAGAAAACTTCATTTTCCCTTTCAAGATTAATTTTGGAGAAATTTACTCAGCAAAAATCTTATAAATTTACATTATAAAATATATTCAGAAAAGATGATAAACAGTGAAGTTTAGAACAATTAGCAGTCTTTTTGTTCACTTATTCATTAAACTATTCTTTACTAAGCACACAATGGTAAACCTAAGATACTGGTTCTGTTTCTGAAAAACTTGGTAATTTCCAGTAAAAAAGTAGAATTGAATTGAATTTTCAAACACTCACAGGATTTACAAAACGAGGGCATTCTCATTAAGTGGAATACAATGAAGGTTCATTAACTTTGATTTGGGTAGAAAAATTAGTATTTATTATGTGGACTACATTTCACTTTTTTCCATGTAATCACAAACTAATTGCTTACAGCAGGCAGACCCTGAGTAGGCAGAATGCTGTTTAATAAGAAGAATCATACAAAAAAGAGTGATAGCCTTCATCTGAGACAGAGACACCTCTTTGAATGATAGGGCCTTCAGGGCCGAGGAGATGGCTCAGTAGAATAAGTGCTTGCCTGGCAAGCACCAAGGGTCTGAGTTCAATCCCCGGTTCCGCCGCCCCCCCCAACAAAAAAAAAAAGCTATCCTGAATGATAGGGCTTTCCACACAGGACTTTAACATGGAGAGTTATTTGCTGTTGAACACGAATGCAAATCTATTCATATTGTTACAACTTCTATAGTCACTTCCATAACAGACTTAATTGCTAAATTATAATAATACAAAATTTGAAATGACAATCACTGGTAATCACTTCTAATTTAAAGTAGTAATGAACAGCATCATTTTGACCTTTGAAATACTATGACTTGACAAGTTTTACTGAATAATTTCTTTAATAGATTAACATTTCTCTTCACCTAACTAGCTTCCTCTTGCATAAAAAATTTAACAATATAAATTATCTTCACATAAAGGAAATATAATCAGCCACAATCAAATATAAGCAACTTAAGATCAACTAACTATGTATTATAAAGGGGAGAAATGGTACATAACTTCACTCTTTTATTTTGAGGTCAATTTATTTAATAGTTGTAGTGCTTCTCTGCTATGGTCCTCCACCAGGAGGCAGGGCTGGCTGGCATGTGGTGCTGGGGGATTGAACCGCGGTCCCTCTGCTTTGTTAAGCTTGTTCTAAGTAGGTGCTTTAGACCACTGAGCCATGTCACCAGCCCTCATGCTGAAGTTTGATCCTCCCAGATTATGGTGTGGAGACCAAATGGGGCCTTTAGAAGGGGACTTTACTTCATAAAGTTCCCCCTCATGAAGGGCCTAGTGCCATCTATGGAAGGAGGGAGTGAATTTTCATTCTCATCCTCTTGTGGGACTGGACTGGTCACCTTGAGAGTGGGTTATAATAAAGTGAGGTCATCCTTGCGTCTGAAACGTGCATACCCCTGTTCTTGCTCTTTTGCCTTCCAAACCAAAGCAGCGTGAGGTCCTCACCAACAAGCTGACTCGTGGCCAGGGCCATGTTCTTGGACCTCTGAAGCCTCTGGAACCATGAGCCAAAATAAACCTCTATTTGTTGTAAGTCACCCAACCTCAAGCATTCTATTACAGTAAGAGGAAGCAGACTAAGACACTGCCTATTGGAATCTAGCTTTAGTGAGAAATGTGTTTTCTACAGTAAGATTACACTGGAACATTCAAAGAAAAACAAAAGTTGCTGCAGCTGTAGGCCTATCTTCATCTACGCTGGTGGCATTCAGTCTCTTCAAGCAGTTGTACATGGAGTTTGGGTGGGCTGCCAGAAGAGAAACTGAGTTCATCTTTTTTCTATAGAAACCCGGCATACTAGACAAAGCTTATGAGTAAACAAGTATTTTGGTAATTTTTCCAAACATGTTCCCAAGCCACAAATATGCCTCCAGATGTGAATGGCAAAGATAGTGAGCTTGAGGGCAGTGTGTGGGAGCTCCTGCTGCAGGAGCCTGTCAGCACAACATTCTTTGAGAAAAATTAAATGCAGGGAAAATTAAGGAAAAGAGCAGTGATGCACCAATGATTCCAACAAATGTATGATGCAACTTTCCATAGGACTGGGAATGGAGCTCAGCAGAAGAGCATCTGCCTAGTGTGTGAAATCCTGGGTCTCATCCCAGCACCCCCAAAGACAAGGCAAACCAAGACTTTCCTTAAACTATTCATTTTCATAGTGTCTGAATACACTAAAAGCTAGGATGGAAACAAGATTAGATACTTACAAACATTAGGTACCTATCATCATCTCAGCTATTTGTGGTATGTATACAACTCAGACTTCTGTAACAAAAAGGAAAGCAATCTGCATGTGTCTAGGACTACTCACTCTGAAGTTTACTTTTTGTGTTGTTCTGACAAGTTCTGGGTATTGGTCAAACATAAAAGACAGTGCTTGAGCATGGGCGTGCACCCCTGCAGTTATAGATGCTCAGGAGGCCGAGGCAGTCAGAGATCCTGTTGTAAATGAAACATCAAAGAGCATGGGATGCAGCATGTAGCTCACCTTCCTCCTGAACTCCTCCTCCTCGCTCTACTTCCTGGCGCCCGTGACATGAGCAGCTTTTCATCTGCCACACTGATCCTGCCCTGGAATCAGCTGGCCATGAACAGTGATCGAGAGCCAAACTAAACCTTTCTTCCTTCAAGCTGTGCCAGGTGTTTCTTTCCCAGCAATGGGAAAGTAACTAAGACAGGGCTCTCAGGAAACAAGTAGGCAACATGTAAGAACAGCTGCCTAACATAAGCAGAGAGCTGCAACTAAGAATAAAAAAAGTACTAGAAATTAATACTAACAGAAATGAAGAATGCTTTGAATGGGCTTATCAGTAAGATGTAGAGAGCTTTTTTTTTTTTTTTTGCAGAACCAGGGATTGAACTCAGGCCCTTGAGCTTGCCAGGCAAGTGCTTATTCTATTGAGCCATTTCCCCGGCCCAATGTAGAGAGCTTTAAGACATATGAACAGAAAGGATTAGGGGTGTAACTCAGGGCTATAGTGTAGTGTGGTCAGCATGCATGAGGCCCTGGGTTCAATGCCCAACACCAAAACAAAAAAACAAAAAAACAAAAAACCTTCCAAAACTAAAGCAAGGAAAAAGAATTTCCAAGAAATATGGATGGTAGGAGCACAATGAAGAGAGATCAGAGAAAAAGAAGAAATATTTGAAATATTAATGCCTAAAGTTTCCCCAAAATAATGATATATACCAACCACAGGTTCAGAGCTAAGAGAATACCAAATGGGATAAATGCCAAAAGCCTATTAACTTGTCATATTCAAACTGCAGAAAAATCAAAGGTGAAAAAAAGTCCTAACTTGGAGGGAAACATGGATAAGAATTACAGCACACTGGACTTATCTTAAGAAACCACACAGGCAAGAAGAAAGTGGAGGGCTGGCAGTGTGGCTCCATGACACAGCACATGAATTTAATCTTCAGCAGGTGCATGCATGTGTGAGTATACACACACGTGCATGCACCCCCGACCCAAGAGAAGTCAAGAACAGATAAAGGTATTGAAAGAAGCCTATCAATGTGGAATTCAGTATCCAGTAAAATTATCCCTCAAAAGTGAAGAGCCAGGCATGGTGGCACATGCCTCTATTCTTAGCACTTGAGAGGCTGAGGTAAGAGGACTGACATAAGTTCTAGGCCAGCCTAGGCTACAAAGTGAGTTCAAGGCCAGGCTTACCTACAAGGCGAGACCCTGTCTCTCTTTTTTTTTTTTTTAGGAATCTCTTGCCTGCCAGCAGACACGCCATACAAAATAATGCTAAAAGATATTCAGATCTGCTTAAAGAAAACCTTCAAGAATAAATAAATGAGCCAAGTGTGGTGCCACATACCTCTCATTCCAGCACTCTGGAAGGCTGAGGCAAAAGAATCTCAGGTTAGAGTCTAACCTGGGCAATTTAGGGGTGCAGCAAGACCTTCTCAGACAAAGGTACATGCCACGCAGGTGCGCAACCACTGAGCTCATGAGGATCTGGGCTTAATCCCTAACACTATAAAAAGAAGAAGAAAAGAAAATTTTCACTTACTTCTATTTTTATATTATTAGAGATTTGGCCCAGAGTCGTCTTACTGAGCTTTGTCCTCTATAGTCTTTTTTTTTTTTTTTTAATGTATTTGATACAGGGTCTACAGGGTCTCACTATGTAGATCAGACTCATAGTGATTCTCCTGTTTTCAGTCTCCCAAGTAATGGGATTATAGGGGCACACCACCACACCCAGTCTCAATCGCCATTTCAGTGCCCCCTCCCTCACCCCAGGGCAGAGCTGGTATGGCACACTGGGATCGAACCCTGGCCACTGTGTTTTGTCTAAGCAGGTCTGCTGAGCTATCTGGCCAGCCCTATAGTCTTTTTTGAGACAGGGTCTTGCTTCAATGAAAGAAAACAATTACAAATATGTACCCATTTATTCAACTAGATTAATCATTACATTTATTTACTCCTTTAGGTTTTTGTAATAGGGTCTCATTCTCACTATGTAGTGTAGGCTGGTCTTGAACACACTATGTAACCCAGCCCTTCTCACAGTGATCGTCCTGCGTCAACCTCCAGTGCTGGATAGTCACCACTTTTAATATGAATGCTCTTAATATACCAATTAAAAGACAGAAATTGTTACAATGGATTAAAAACAGATTGAACTATCTGTTACTTATAAGAAATCTGATTTAAAGTTAATGATTCAGACAGACTGAAAGTAAAAGGATGGGACTGAAGGTGTAGCTGGTGATAAAGCACTTACCTACCATGAGTTCCATCTCTAGCACCACCGGCAAAACAACAAAAAGTGAAAGAATGGAGAAAATGCCATGCTAGGAAAGCTAACAAAGCTGGAGTGTCTATCTTCATTTCACACGAGCAAATTTCCGAGCAAGGATGAAGATTAAAGAAAGGCACTGCACAGTAGTACAGGGATCATTTCTTTAAGACAATATCTCAAATGTTTATGTGCCTATCAACACAGCATCAAAATATATGAGGTGAAAACTGATAAAATTCTTTAAAAACAGGCAAGTCCATTATTTAGGTGGCAACTTCAACATCCTTCTATCAGTGACAAGACACAGCAAGCAGAAAATCGGGATACGCTGAACTGATCCATCTGATAGATCTAGTTGACATAAATGCAATTCTTCACTTAACACAGAATACATATTCTTTTTTTGTGTGTGGAACTGGGGATTGAACTCAGGCCCTTGCGCTTGCCAGGGAAGGGCTTATTCTACTGAGCTATCTCCCCAGCCCCAGAATACACATTCTTACTAAACTCATATGAAACATGCACTAAATTCTGGTCATATAACACATCCTAAGAAATGTAAAGTAATAGAAATCATATGCTCCATGCTCTCAGGCCACAGTTTGATTACAGTAACAGAAAGCTGGAAAATACCAATATATTTAGAGATTAATCAACATGGTTTTAAGTAACATATACCCCGAACAAGTCTCAAGAAAAAGTAAAAAGTATTTTGAAGAAAAGAAAAAAAACCCTGCTATATAATAAGGACTTTGGCTGGCCTCTGTCCCTTTAGAGAGGACTCTAAATCCTTGAAATTTCTCAAGTGACAGGAGCATCTTTCTTACTCATGAAGTGACTCTTGGTGAGCTCCTATAGAGGAGCCAAGGAACTCACTCAAGGTAGTGGCTGGACATGCCACCGAGGCAAACAATGTGATCATAACCAGAGAATGAGGCTTGAGCCATGTGACAGCTGCTGAGAGAGAGAAGGGTCAGAGATTGAGTTCAATCAGATGGCCAATGATTCAACCATTTATCCCCAAGTAACTAAGCCTCAATCAAAACTTTGGTAAGCTAGGACAAGTTCTCTTGGTTAGTCATGTTCTGTACACATTATTAAATACTGGTGCACAGAAAAGGTGACAGCTCTTGACATCATGGGGTGGAGACACCATAAGCTGTGTTTCTGGGAACTTCTCAGATCCTGTCCTATTCATCTCTTCTGGCTGGTCCTGACTTGTATCCTTTTTAGTATAATAAAACTATAGTCATAAAAGTATAGTGCTTTCTTGAGTTCTATAAGTCAGTCTAGTGATGTATCAGACTTGAAAGAGTAGAGGGAACCCTCGAATTTGACTAGGTTTGGGGAGTGATGGGAACCTCCAGGCTGGCACC
The DNA here is from genome assembly GCF_000260255.1 of Octodon degus. Classification (NCBI taxonomy): domain Eukaryota; kingdom Metazoa; phylum Chordata; class Mammalia; order Rodentia; family Octodontidae; genus Octodon; species Octodon degus. The sequence goes on along the minus strand of NW_004524641.1, from coordinate 5,949,487 downwards.
TGGTATCCTAGGAAGGGCAGACTTTTGAAGACATGTTAACCTGTGAAGCACTGACAAATCCTTTTAAAATCTGTGCTTCTATACACATGTGTATGCATGTGTCATTATGGTAAACAGTCTTTAATTCTTTTCAGACTATGCCTAAAAGTGGTATAGCTGAGGCAAATGATGTTTCTGCATTTAGCAATTGAAGAATCTTTATACTGATTTCCATATTGGGAAGATGGGGATAGGGATAAGCAGAAGGGAGGAAAGAGAAGAAAGGGGATTAAAATTGATTAAGCTGTGTTAAACGGTAGAGGCTACAGAAATAACTCCAATCATATTTAGCTAACAGATTTTTCACAAAAATTATGGGGAAAAAAGCCCGTGAGAACAAGCCTGGAGTCAGTTCTTTGACTTATTTAGCTTGCTGATCACTGTCCTGCCAGCTAAACAAAGCTTGCTTGTATCTGAAAAAAAAAAAAAAAAAAAAAAAAATTCACAAAGGAGCCAAAGACATGCAGTGGAGTATATACTGCCTCTTTATGGTTTTTTTGGGTGCTTTTTATCAAATGACACTGAGAAAGCTAGCTATCCATATGCAGAAGATTCAATCTAGACCCATTATCTCCCAGCATGTATTAAACTAAAATCAAAGTGGATGAATGATCCAAACACTAAAAGAGAAACACTAAATGTGGTGGAAGCTAACAGAGGCAGAAGTCTTGAAGACTTAGCCATAGGCAAGGACTTTCTGAACAGAACCCTAAGTGCACAAGAAATAAAAAGTAGAACTATATCAAATTTAAAATCTGTCTCCAAGGCAGGGTGGTTGGCAGAGGAGCAACACTTCATAGTGGCAGAAGACAGCAAAAGCAAAAAGGATAAAAGGGGAGAAGTGTAAGTGAAGACTCTGTCCCTTGCATTGTATGTAACTTACCTAAGTGTACTCATTCCAGCACCAGACAATGAATCAATCGTAACTTCTAGATTCAACTCCCTCCAAAAATCAACAGCCCCGTGACTGTATGAGGCTTCAAGGGGAAATCCAGATACAAACCATAACAGATCCTCCAAAGCAAAACAGCCAAGCAGAAAATGGGCAACTGAAATAAACAGACATTTCTCAGAAGAAAAATTATTATAAGTGGCCAATAAATACATGAAAAATAGTCAACATCTCTGGCCACTAGAGAAATGTGAATTAGAACAATACTAAAATTCAACTATAATCCAGAAAGAATGGCTATCATCAAAAAATGAGATGACAAATGCTGTCAAGGCTGTGGAGGAGAAAGGGTTATGTCTTCATTATCATGAGAATATAAACTAGTACAGCCATTATGAAAATAGGTAAGCAGATTCCTAAAAAAAAAACAAACTAAAATAAGAAATTGCATTTGACCTGGCTGTTCTTCTCCTATCTTCCCGTAAGATTTAAGGACATCGTATTACAGTGGTAGATGTATATTCATGTTTATAGCAACGCATTTCACTATAGCAAAATCTTGGAAGCAGCCTATATACCCACGAACAGATAAATGGATAAAGAAAATGTATCATTTTTACACAGTGAAATATTATACTGCCATAAAGAAAAATAAACCTCAGTCATTTGTAGGAAAATGGATGTACCTTAAGAGCATATTAGGTAAAATAAGTCAGACACACAATCTTATATAGCACATAGCTTCTCTTATATAAGAAAAACTATAAATAAATGTCAAAATAAAAATAGGAGATATAAAAATAGAGTTGGATGCACAGTACAGGGAAAAATGCCTCTGGGAGGGAAGGGATGAGTAGGGAACATAAAAAATTAAAATATGCTATATATATATATATATGTAGCAATTCTTCACTATGTGATATAAACATGAACTAAAAAAATAAATCATATGTATTGCAAACATGTACTACTAAAGAATAAATATGTTTTGATTGAAAAAAAATGTGTTAAAGCAGGTCCCAACTTCCCCAAATAGACCTCATAATCATGTAATATTAACACACACTAATAA
>NW_004524641.1:5935064-5947309 GCF_000260255.1 Octodon degus | reverse complement strand
CTTTAGACCACTGAGCCATCTCACCAGCCCAATAAAATATATTTTTAAAAAAACCTATCAAAATTTTTAGTGTAAAGAAGAAATATGTTGAGAGGTAAATTTGCAGAATCACTTTCTAGGGCGGTGGGTACAACTCAGAGGTAGTCTGCTTGCCTAGCAGTCTTGAGGCCCTGGCTTCAGTCACATGCATCACAGGAAGCAAACCAACCCCCAAACAATTATTTACTATTTCAAATTAGAGAACCAAAAAAGAAAAAAAATATAAACAGAAAATAAGACAGAAAAATCAATTGTGATGAAAGTTGGTTCTTTAAAAATCAATAAAACTGATAAAGCTCTAGCCAGACTCACCACAGAGAGCGGGCATAAAGTACTAATGCCAAAAACGGAAGCATCCAGCAGTATAGATCTCATGGACAGAACACAGGCAGGAAGGGGATATGATGCACAAAGCTGTGCCCTAAATGGTATTTACAAGAAATGGACCAACTCCTTGAAAGAACTCAAAACAAAGTAACAATTTCAATAGGCCTGTATTAAAGTCAATCAACAATTAGTAACTTTTCAAATCAGAAAGCTTCAGGCCTAGATACTTAATATTAACAAATATTTAAAGAATATTTGTTATATAGTTTTTTAAAAATTATATTAATAATCTATAAAACCTAGAAAATAAAAGCAGATAGAATATTCTCTAACTCATTCTATGAGACTAACTGTTCTAATACTACACCAAAACCAAACACACACAATACAAGAAAGAAAATTACAGGACAGACTCTCTCACACACACAGATGTAAACACCCTTAAGGAAACATTTGCAAGTTGAATCCAACAATGTATAAAAAGGAATCAGATGCCACAAGCAAGTGTGATTGAATCCACACATACAATGCGGGTTTGATATTTGAAAATCGGTTTACATATCTATCAGGCTGAAGAAAAAAAAGTCATACGATCACAAATTATGTTTACATAAGCAGCACCAAGTGGGGTGCTCCTAATAAGTACTCTCTGGTAGGCCAGGATAGGGCTTCAGAGCTGGCTCAGCCACTGTCAGTGCTGTTACAGGGCTGAACTAAATGGTGGATGTGACGTGTGCTTGAGAAGCAGGCTGAAGGAGGGCTGGCACTATCCAGCAGAAGCCCTTCAGCAACACTGGGTCTAGCGCTCCACACTGGGTGATTATTTCCAGCTACCTGTTTGCTTCTTCTTCTTTTTTTTTTTTTTTTTTTTTGGCATAACCGGGGATTGAACTCAGATCCTTGCGTTTGCCAGTCAAGCGCTTATCCTACTGAGCCATCTCCCCGGCCCTGAGCCATCTCCTCGGCCCCCTGTTTGCTTCTTGAACAGAGATATCTGGAATTGAAACATGGAAAGATGTACAAAATCTTATCTAGGAAAAAGAGAAGCTTAACAAGTAGAGTTTTGCTTTATATTTTTTGTAGACAACCTGACACATTAATCTGTTTTATAGGCACCTACACATACTTGTATTTTTGTGGGCTATAATTTTTAATTATTATAAAACTATTTACTCTGCTGTATGTGCATGTCTGAATATTTCAGCATAGCAGGAAAACAAAAGAATGGAATGTCTAAATTAGGCAAACTTGTAGAGACAGAAAGTAGATTAGTGGTTGTCTGCAAGACAAGTGGTTGTCTGGAGATTGGACGATGGGGGATAGCTAAGGGACATGAGATTTCTTTCTGGATTAATAAAAATGTTGTGAAATTTATTCTGTAATAGAAGTATAACTCTAAATATATTAAAGTAGGTAAATTGTATGGCATGAGTATGTTATAGTATAATGAAGCAGCAAAACAAACAAAAAAAAAAACCCCAAAACCTCACTAAGGCTGGTGAGATAGCTCAGCAGACTAAGCACCTGCTTAGGGATGCACAGGGACAGGGGTTTGATCCCTGCCACCACAAGCTGCACTGGCCTCGCTCATGGGCACACTGAGCTGGCCACCGAGACTGGGTGTGGTGGCGCACATCTGTAATCCCAGGGATGGGGAGGCTGAAAACAAGAGAAGCACTAGGAGTCCAAGCTGCATAGTGAGACCCTGCACCAAATACATAAAAAAAGAAAAGAAAAAAGAAAGAAACCCAAACAACAAAAACAGAAAAAGCCTTGTTTAAATATCTCACTGTGGACTAAAGAAAGATGTTTAATTTTAATATGCATTAAAAACACAACTGACAGGGCTGGGGAGATAGCTCAGTAGAATAAGCGCTTGCCTGACAAGCTCAAGGTCCTGAGTTCAACCCCCAGTCCTGCAAAAACAACAACAACAACAAAAAAACCCAAACCAAACCAAAACAAAAAAAACCCCTGCTTTGGGCCAGGGAGATGGCTCAGTGGAATAAGCACTTCCCTGACAAGCGCAAGGGTCTGAGTTCAATCCCTGGTTCTGAAAAAAAAAAAAAAAAAAAAAAAAGTAGAAGAAAAAAAACCCCACAACTGACAGATGCTGGGAGTTACTAGTAAAAATCAGGGCTTTCAAGCACATATAAAAGGCAGGTGGGCTAGCCAGCTCCTTATACCGTAGAACAAAAATACAAAATTAAGCAACCATAAGGCTTACAAGTTTTATAGACAATTTAGACATATCTGGAGTAGAGGAAAACTTATAAAGTTAAGGTGATCTTATCAGTAGAAAAGATATTCTAAACCAGCTTAGCCCAAAGAAGCATTTTGATTGCCTAATTTAACTTTGTAAAGGAGAAGTAAATCTTATAGCTGGTCTCTGTAAACCTCACAGCTGGAACATTCTAACAGCACCTTGCAGTTTCCAGTGATCAAAGTAAGTTACTTTATATACTAAACTAAGAATTTCATAATAGAAATAATGTAACACCAGGGGGTGCAGTTATCATGAAATAATTACACTCCTGGGAGATTACAGGCACAAGGCTGTACCCCAGGGGTGTGATTATCCCATGATAACCACATCTACTGAAATTGCCTTATTGCAAAAATAATCTCTATTCACTGGTGAGGCATTATTCAATAGGTGATTTTTTTTTTTTTCAAATGAAAAGATCTTTTTTAGCTTGAATCAGCAAGTGGATAAGGAAATTGGTCAGTTTATCTTTTATTGTATTCAAGTTTAGAACACAGCATCACTATTTGCTTTCCTATTTGAGGTAGAGAGTTCTGATTTCATTTTTGAGACATCTTTAAGAGTTTCTATTAGTTTAGTAAAGTATTACTATTAAATTCAGGTCAAACTGAGTGATACACTTTGAAATAGTTTATATTTCTATGTATAATTTTTAATTCTTCTATAGCAGTATTCACTTGAAAATTTATAAATGTAATTTACCTTCACTGTTGGAAATATAGATAAGCAAAAAAATGAAACTATCTTAGGTAATCATACCCACTCAAATACAACCACTGTTAATACTTTGGTCTCTTTCTAATCCTTTTTTCTAACAGTATCTTTTTTTCTATATACATGTATACCTATATGATATAAAAAGAATATGAAAGATATAAAAAGGAACAGATACAGCTGTTTTATGCCCTATTAAAATTTGACTAAATGTTGCAAACAGTATCCATCACCAAGAAATCTTTGGGGCCGGCCGAATAGCTCAGTAGATTAAAGAGCCTGCTTAGGCAGATGCAGGGGCCAGGAGTTCAATCCCCAGGGCCTGCTGTGCGCCCCCCTCCACCGTCCCCCAGTGTGTGCTGAGTACGAGATTGAGACTAGGTGTGGTGGCACACGCCTGTAATCCCAGCACTTGGGAGGCTGTAAACAAGAGAATCACTACGAGCCTGATCTATGCAGTGAGACCCTGTACAACTTGTCCTAAATACAACAAAAAGAGAAATCTATCATTTCAATTGCTACATAGTACAGAATCCCATTGTAGCACTACCCCACAATTCAGATGGTTAATTTCTCCCTCTGTCTTTACAATCTTTGGTGACTAAATCATTAGTGCCATGGTTTCTTCTCTGTGATAAATCTGTGACTCTATAGTAAGTAAAATGAAAGTTAAACAAACAGAAAAGATTACTATACTCCCAAATCCTCAGCTGTTCTTTTAAATAGCTTAGGTTGATCAATCTCAAATGGGATGGCCCATCAGAAATGGATTAGTAACTTTTATCATCTGATGTGGTACATCATGGATGGTGAAAGTTACTAGCTTATTTTTATCACAGTTTTATGGAGTTCAATTTATTTTATTTTTTTTTTTTATGTTTTTTGGCAGAACTGGGAATTGAACTCAGGCCTTGGCGCTTGCCAGCCAAGTGCTTATTCTATTGAGCCATCTTCCTGGCCAGTGGAGTTCAATTTAATGCCTTCAGAATCCGGAAATTAAAACATTCTGTGTATTTACCAGTATTTGTTTTCATAGTTATACTTCATCAGTCTGAAAGGAAAAGCAGGAACAGAAATCTAACTAACATCTTGCTCTTTAAAAACTAAGAAAAAGAGGATCTGAAAACATCATATCATTGGGATATATGTGTGCCGATGTTTATAGCGGCACAATTTGTGATAGCCAAATCTTGGAAACAACCAAGATGCCCATCACCCGAGGAATGGTTGAGAAAGATGTGGTATTTTTACACAATGGAGTATTATTCAGCTATTAAGAAAGAATATTTTTCTGAGTTACACACCTATAATATTCAATAACGGAACTTAGAAAAAAAGGGGTATACCGATGAATGTCCATTTTGTATCTGTGTATTCAAAGAGGTTGGGATAGATATATAGTTGCATTCTCTTAATGAATAGAATGATTTGTTCTAATGGTGTTTGTAAATAGGATCACAAGTCCGCATCTTGTACAGCAATTAACCACTAAGAAGAATATATGCAGTGTATTATTTGTTGAAACTGTCCTTCTGATATGATTTGAAACTGTCTCATTGCTATCTGTTTGTCAATAAAACTTTGAAAAAAAATAAATAAAAACTAAGAAAAAATAAATAAATAAATAAAAATAAAAACCAAGGCTAAAAAAAAAAGACTAAGCTAAATAACTGTTTGAGAGTCAATTACCATAAAAGCCTTTACAGTGCACAGTAACTCCCTCCTCCCCCGGCTGGCCTTGAATTTGTGACCTTATTGCCCCCGTCTCCTGAGTGTCAGGATTACAGACACGCAGCAGCATGCCTGGCCTACTCACTGCTTTCTGTTCTAATCTGAAAATAATTTTAACACGGGCCATGTATGGTGGTGCATATTCGTCATCCCAGCACTCAGAAGGCTGAGGCTGGGGCAGAAGCATCTTTATGAGTTCAAGGGCAGCCTTCCCTGACTCGTAGCAAGATCCTGTCTCAAAAAAAGGGACTATAAGGGAAAATATTAGCCTTCTAAAATATATGATAGTTAAAGTTTGAAAAGCCTGCTTTAAGGTTCTTATCCAATTGTAATCATATATCTTTTTTTTTTTTGTGGCCGGCTCATCCCACCCTGGGAGCAGGGCTGGCGCGGCATGTGGTGCCGGGGATCGTAAATTTTATTTCTTTGTAAGTAACTTTTAGTTTTGTCCTCTCTGTTATCTAATTAAATAATCAGTAACTGTTTATTAAATAGATTCTTATATAAAATTCCTTTTTTTTTTTACTGGATTATAAACAGGGAACTATTTTCCGTTTCTGTGATATGCCGGTATTTCTGATAAGGTTGTAAAATGGGACAGAGTCTGTGTCTGTATCAGTTTAGAACACAAAGTTCAACAACCAAAACTTAATGGCTTAAATACAGGCTGTCAAATACACAGCTGCCAAATATAATCATTTGAAAAGGCAAACAAGAAACTTTAGTTTGTTTGTTTTTTTTTGCGGCACCAGGGATTGAACTCAGGCCCTTGCGCTTGCCAGGGAAGCGCTTATTCCACTGAGCCATCTCCCTGGCCCTAAGAAACTTTAGTTTTAAAAATTTTATTTTTTCTTTTTTGGCGCTGGGATCAAACCCAGGACCTCACATACCTTAGGCAATCATTGGACTATAGAGCTACATAACCAGCTCATGTAGGAATTTTCACAGAGGACCCTTTCTGTTATGTGGAGCATTAAGCATAGAACTTAGGGGCTCCAGGCCAATGCTCTACCATGGAGCCACATCCAAGCCCTACAGAGGGTGCTTGAATCAGTAAGTACCCGTCTACCATAAAAGGTAGCCCTTCTAAAATTTAATGGGTTAGGAGCCAGCCAGGGAGATAGCACAGTAGAATAAGCGCTTGCCTGGCAAGCACAAGGGCTTGAGTTCACCTATTACCACATAGACCCAACATTTCCATTGTAAAAATCCAGCACAAATAAGAATTACAGATCTTTATTTGAAAATCTGATCTGCCAATTTAGCGTTTTCCACCAACTCATGGAGCAGAAACTTTCCCAGGCTTCACAATCTTCTGCTTACATGCTGCCTTTGCGGAAGCCTTAGCAGCAGCCATGGCAGTCTTTTTAGATGCTTGCTTAGCCTTTTTTGCTTCCTTGGCAGCCCTGATAGCTTGTTCTCTTTGGGCCTTTCTAACTTCTGGTTTCTGATTCCTCTTGGCCATTATGTCAGCAAGAGATGCACCAGTGATGGCCCTCTGGAATCTGACTGCTCATCGTGTTCTTTTCTTTTGAATTTCTTCTGACTGTCCCTTTTTGTGTTTTCTTCTGTAGAGGACAGTCCAGTTTATTTGCCGAGGATTTCTCTTGGAAAGGAATGCAGACTTGCATTTTCCATTTGGAAACTGGAAGACCTTCCCGTTGGTCCTGGCGTAGTGCCTCCTGTGTCCTGGGTAGATCTTGTACCCGCTGAAGCTGCACAGCTCGACCTTCATGGTGGCAGCCGGCAGCCAAGGTGGAAGATGGCGAAAAAAAGTTGAGTTGGTTTTTTAAATTTTGTTCCATTCATTTTGTTGTGAATAAGTTCATTTGACTGAAAAATAGTTCCATAGTAAAACTCCCCTCTGAGTAGAGAGTAACAACTTCAATGGTATAAATACAGGAACTGAGTTAATGGATATAAAAGAAGGGCTAGAGAAGAGCTAATAACCAACAATATTATATCTGAATTCACATAATCATGTAGCATGTGATTGTGGGGTTTTCAATACTCTTTAAAAAAGGTTAAAGTAAAAGTTCTTCAGGTCTTTGTCAGTTGACTTTCTAATGCAGGCCCATGAAAAACCAAGCCTGCTGATTACTAAAAGAAAGGGCTAGGACTGGAGTCTATTCTCTGCTCTCAGAAGCAGGATCATCATGAGATGTGGCTGGGGAACCAAAGCTATGACTTCTGCCTGCTCCAAACCAATCAAAAAGTCAGACAATTATAAGGAAGCCACATGGTGAGAGTGAAAAAACAGATGAGAAAGATGCAACCCCTTCCAGAAAACAGAATATACTTTTAAGATATAACAACTGACCTCTGGTAAGTGGCAGAAAAAATCAGAGTCAAATGAGTTCTTAACATATTAACTACCCCTTTATTTTCTTTGGGGTTTTATATGCTTTGGGGCCTTTCTCCTTTATTCTACCAGCTGGATAAGAAAGGGCAGGCTGGGCCGGGGATATGGCTCAGTGGAATAAGCGCTTCCCTGGCAAGCGCAAGGGCCTGAGTTCCACAAAAAAAAAAAAGAAAAAAAAAAAAAGAAAAAAAAAAAGAAAGAAAGGGCAGGGAGGGAAGCTATGTGGGTTTCTAAGAGTACCTGTATGGTAGCATTTTGGGGAAGTTCTTTCTTCAGAGATTTTTAGACCAAAGTCTATCAATTTTGTCTCATCAATGAGTAAATACTTTTTTTTCTCCTTAGAATTGTTTTCTTACATAAACGTGCATTTAAAAAAAAAAAAAAACACAATATTTTATGTCACAATATTTTATCGTCCTTCACCAAGTCTAAGAACTATATAGTATTACTACAGAAATTGTGTCAAACTTAATAATGGACCAAATTCCTAAACTACTAATATGAAAACAGATGTCTTGAATTCTACAGCTTGCTGAAAGAAAACAAAATTTCTAGCTGTAAGCAGGGGCAGGAGGTTATAAGCTGACAGGGTAAACCCAGATGGAGTGACCATGAGAGTCACTAGGAGTCTCTAAAGCGGAGGCCTTGGGGCCTGAGGAAGGGCTTCACATCTAGTGCATCTGCCCCAGTAGAGCAGCTCTACTTTTATATACTGTAGGGATCTGTGTAAGATTTTCTTTAAAAAAAAAAAGGTTCTCTACCTGAAAAACTGCTACAACTCTGAATTATACAATCATTTGTCCTGTTAAAATCAGAAGTTGAGGCTCATAGAAGTAAAATTACTTCAGGCTCAAGGTTAAGAACAGTATTTCTATGATGATCTATAAATTAGTATTGGAGTAGTGCACATTCTCTCAAAACATTTCTTTCTTTTTTTTTTTTTTTGGTGGAACCGGGGATTGAACTCAGACCCTTGCACTTGACAGGGATCTCAAAACATTTCTAACAAGGCACTAAGGAATTTAAGTTAAAACTTCTCATATTTACCTTTTTTTTTGTGGTGGTGGGGATTGAACTCAGGACCTTGAGCTTGACAGGCAAGCACTTATTCTACTGAGCTATCTCTCCAGCCCTAGTACCTTTTCACAAAAAGAATTCAAGTGATATAAGCCAAATGAGATCAACTTTTCTTTTTTTTTCCCTTGGTGGAACTGGGGATTGAACTCAGGCCCTTGCGCTTGCCAGGGAAGCGCTTATTCCACTGAGCCATCTCCCCGGTCCCCCGAGATCAACTTTTCTTAAGAAACAGTAATGTACATGTGTAAATATCGTAGTTTCCCTAGTATAAGAACTCATAAGAAGAAATACAAATAGAAAGGTGTATTACAAGTAAAAGGAAAGCAGGATTTTGAGGACTAACTAATTAAGAGAGGGAAAGGAAAGAGTTAGGAAACATGACAATGTCAAGCCATACAGTTATATGTAGAAGATGGGCAAGGCAATGATCCTGAGAATCTCCGGAAGATTTTTGAATCCAGCAGTTAATTGGAAAGATTCTCATCCTGACTAACTATATATACTGATACCTGTGAACTAAGCAACTGTACTGCAAATGGTAATCTGTAATAGTAGTTTCATGTTTGGAGTGCCTGTCATTCTGATTTTCTGAATACGGGCTGCTTGTCATGACATGCCAGTTGCTGCTATGCTGTCTCTTGGGTAGATGGTTGTTCAAAAAGAAGGGGGTGGTGAATGAAAGCAAGAGACAGGAAAAGGAATACTGCGGGACTGTCCTGCTTCAAGGTTGTATATGGTTAGTTTTTTTGACTTACGTGTAGACATAAGAAGTATATAATTCTTTATGCCTATTTTTAAAATATATTCTAATTTTAAATTTTTTTTTTTTTTTTTTTTTGGCAGAACAGGGGATTGAACTCATACCCTTGCACTTGCCAGGGAAGTGCTTATTCTACTGAGCCATCTCCCCAGCCCTTAAATTTTTTAATCATATTCTGTAGGAACTTTACGTTCAACATATCAATACTTGATGAAAAATACCTGTTACATGTTATGCCTAAGATGTTTGATATTCAGACAGATAGTGAGGTTAAGCTTAACAACCTAAGTTGTATGGTAATAACAATAAGCTTGTCTTCTGGATGGTTAACAACATAAGTTTGCAGATCAAATTAGAGAAAAAGGAGGGCTGCAAGGAAAGCCAACATTTTGGCCTTAGCCTTCTAAGGTCAATTAAGACTCAGGACATATGAGAACTTGTACTGTAACGTGACGTTACTCAGTAATATCCCAAATTTTCTGATCAAGGAGATTATGGGGCCAAAGAGGAAAGTGATCAGTGATGTAGAGTGTGCCTAAGGAGAGTCACATGGAAAGAAAACACTCTCTTAGGCTTTCACAGAGAGCACATTGGCCACGCAATGGCTGTGACGCATCCACACGGCTGACACTGACAAAGGTTCTACAATCTGAGGTACAGGATCTCAGGATAAATCCTGAGGGGATTTCACTGACCTTATCAGACCCCAAAGCTACAACTCTTGTTGCATAGGTCCTGCTTTACCTTGGTCTTAACCATCCAGCAGAAAAGTATAAAAACGAAATATAAGAAGTGAAGCCATGGTGTTATGTTGAGTTGTAGGGGACTCAGGTCAACAATTTCTGACATTGCCAGTCAAGCGGAAGACCCAATACTATTATGGGCTGCTGGACTCTTTTAGAATATTTTGCTGAGTTTACACACCTATAATATTCAAATAACGGAACTTAACAAAAAAAGGGGATGCAGATGAATGTTCACTTTGTGTCTGTGTATTCAAAGTGGTTAGGATAGATATATAGTTACATTCTCTTAATGAATAGAGGGATTTGTTCTAATGTTGTTTGTAAATAGGATATCATGTCCGCATCTTGTACAGCAATTAACCACTAGGAAGAATGCAATGTGTTAATTATTGAAACTGTCCTACCAATTTGATTTGAAACTGTCTCACTGCTATTTGTTTTTCAATAAAATTATGAAAAAAAAAAAAGAAAAAAAAAAGAAACAGTAATGTGCAGGAAGGTAAATAGCTTTCTTTTTTTTAAAGCCAGTTTTTTTATTTAATAGACATCTACTAAGTGTGATGCACAGTGCACACATAATACAATCAGATTCAGCTAAGTCAGAATCCTGACTCTTCCACTTACAGGCTATTCTGAGGATCCAAGGCAATGTATAGCATTTCTGAAACACTTTTCACGTAGGATCTCTCATTTAGCCTTCAATCAAGTTTGTGAGGTTGATAATATAATTTTACATATGGGAAGACAAACTTGGTGAGACTAATTAAACATTTCAGGATTATTTGGTTCTAAACTTTTCACCATATCATGGGTAAGTTACTGAGAAGCACAGAAAGAGGACTAGGATGTGACAGCTTGGTGTAAAAGTAGCATAAAAAATAGAAGAGCATAGCTTTTTTTTTTTTTTTGCAGAACCGGGGATTGAACTCAGGCCCTTGTGCTTGCCAGGCAAGCACTTATTCTACTGAGCTATCTCCACAGCCCTCCCGGCAAATAGCTTTCAAATACAAACCAATTTTAACATATTTAACACCTTTTAAAAGTCAGTTTTGGGGCTGGTGAGATGGCTCAGTGGTCTAAAGCACCTACTTAGAACAAGCTTAGCAAAGCACAGGGACCGCGGTTCAATCCCACAGCACCACATGCCAGCCAGGCCCGCCCCCTGGTGGGCTGAGCTGGCCACACACACACACACACACACACACACACACACATTAAAAAAAAAAAGTCTTTTTTTTTTTATTTAAATGAAAGGGAAATGACTGCTGAGTCTTTCAGTCCTTAGCTCTCTTCCTTTTTGCAGAACTAGGAACTGAACCCAGGGCCTTTACATGGAGCTACAATACATAAATAAGTAAGCAAAACAATGGTCCAGTGACACCTTTTTCATGAGGATTTAGCTATCTATTGACAGGTTGTTCTTGTTCTAAACAGGCAATAGTTTTAAAATAGTATTTTTATTTTGAGACAGGGTCTTGCTAAGTCACTCTTGGTGAGCTCAAACTTGTGAGCCTCTTGCCTGAGACTCCCTGTACCACCAAACCCACAGCCTATGTTTAAATTCAGCAGAATCTAAATATCAGAGTTAGCTATTCCTTCCCCTTCTAATTTTAGGCTATTAACACAATAAATTTTATTTAATATAGATTACTTCTGAGATCATGTTCACAGGGCCTTCAGAAATATTTAATTCTAAAAAAAATTAAAAAAATTTAATTCTATTTCACAGCATTACAAATTTTAACACATACAATCAGTTTCCCATTGATCAAATCAGACACACATTTAAATACCACATTGTTTCTCTGGTATAAGAAACCAAAGTGTAAATAAGGCCCAAAATGTATAACAGATATTGGGAAATAGGCAGAAAATGTCCACGGATCATCATATTGTAGAAATATGTATTAGTTAAAAATACCCACAATGAAATGATACCCAGAGAGATTAAAGAACATGCTATTTTATCTTTGTCTAAATACTAAAACAAATAAATCATGTCTAGTGCCTACCTGAGCCATCAGTGGGAACTGAACTTGCATTGATTCCAGAAAGACCAAACAAAGGACACTCTCGATCTGTGTTGACGTGACCCCATTTATGACATTTAATGCATCTCACATTTCGAACCTGAGAAACAGTGAACGTTACTCTGATTACTAAAATACTAAGAGTATAACCAATGTTCAACTCCATATGTCATGGCAAGGCTTAAGTTAAATT
>NW_004524641.1:5916728-5934964 GCF_000260255.1 Octodon degus | reverse complement strand
CACACACACACACACACACACACACACACATTAAAAAAAAAAAGTCTTTTTTTTTTTATTTAAATGAAAGGGAAATGACTGCTGAGTCTTTCAGTCCTTAGCTCTCTTCCTTTTTGCAGAACTAGGAACTGAACCCAGGGCCTTTACATGGAGCTACAATACATAAATAAGTAAGCAAAACAATGGTCCAGTGACACCTTTTTCATGAGGATTTAGCTATCTATTGACAGGTTGTTCTTGTTCTAAACAGGCAATAGTTTTAAAATAGTATTTTTATTTTGAGACAGGGTCTTGCTAAGTCACTCTTGGTGAGCTCAAACTTGTGAGCCTCTTGCCTGAGACTCCCTGTACCACCAAACCCACAGCCTATGTTTAAATTCAGCAGAATCTAAATATCAGAGTTAGCTATTCCTTCCCCTTCTAATTTTAGGCTATTAACACAATAAATTTTATTTAATATAGATTACTTCTGAGATCATGTTCACAGGGCCTTCAGAAATATTTAATTCTAAAAAAAATTAAAAAAATTTAATTCTATTTCACAGCATTACAAATTTTAACACATACAATCAGTTTCCCATTGATCAAATCAGACACACATTTAAATACCACATTGTTTCTCTGGTATAAGAAACCAAAGTGTAAATAAGGCCCAAAATGTATAACAGATATTGGGAAATAGGCAGAAAATGTCCACGGATCATCATATTGTAGAAATATGTATTAGTTAAAAATACCCACAATGAAATGATACCCAGAGAGATTAAAGAACATGCTATTTTATCTTTGTCTAAATACTAAAACAAATAAATCATGTCTAGTGCCTACCTGAGCCATCAGTGGGAACTGAACTTGCATTGATTCCAGAAAGACCAAACAAAGGACACTCTCGATCTGTGTTGACGTGACCCCATTTATGACATTTAATGCATCTCACATTTCGAACCTGAGAAACAGTGAACGTTACTCTGATTACTAAAATACTAAGAGTATAACCAATGTTCAACTCCATATGTCATGGCAAGGCTTAAGTTAAATTAGTCATATTTTCAGAAGATCTTTGAGGAAAGAGATGTTGTATTTGATAACTAAATATAAACACTAAAATTTTTTACTATGAATTCTATCCAAAAGCTAGGCTGAATCCTATTTCCTTCCTTTTTGTTTTTTAATGTATTTAGTACAGGGTCTACAAGGTCTTACTACGCAGATTGGACTTATAGTGATCCTTCCTGTTTTTCAGCCTCCAAAGAGCTGGGATTACAGCCATGCGCCACCATGCCCAGTCTCAATCACCATCTCTGTGTGCCCTCAGGTAGTGCTGGCACAGCAGGTCTGGCATCGAACACCCCTGCCCCTGCATCTGCCTAAACTGGTGCTTTAATCTGCAGAGCTATCTGGCCGGCACTGAATCCTATTTCTTTCTGCCTCTTACTTGGTGGCAGTGTAACAGTGTCATCCAAAAAGAAATGGTTAAAAAAAAATTGTTCTCTAGTTTCATAAGTTAATCATTATAGTTTCAAATTTCTTTCTTTTTTTTTTTTTGGCAGAACCGGGGATTAAACTCAGGTCCTTGCACTTGCCCAGGAAGTGTTTATTCTACTGAGCTGTCTCCCCGGCCCCTATAATTTCAAATTTCTAAACCAAGCACTGGTAAACTTTTCCTATAGATACCCACATAGTAAATATTTTAGGCTTTTCAGGACAGATGCTCATGTCTATCGCAGCTACTCAATTCTACTGTTTCAGAATGAAGGCAGATACAGACAATACATACATAATTAAGCAAGCAATGGCCCACTGACACCTTCTTCGTGAGGATTTAGCTCTCTGTTGACAGGCTGCTCTTGTTCTAAACAGATAATAGTTTTAAATCTTTTCTCAATCCTGTACTAATCTTCTAAATCCTTTGAAAAGTATGGACCAGTATCATTACAACTCTCAGTATAAAAATCTGGTTCTCATCATTTATCAGTCTACTATATTTAATTTTTTAAAATTTTTATGATTATGTGATAAAAATATAAATTATATTCTCCATTTTTATCTTAAACATCTTTTATTTTTTTTTAATTTATTTATTTATTTATTTTTTGGTGGAAATGGGGATTGAACTCAGGCCCTTGCGCTTGCCAG
This sequence comes from Octodon degus, assembly GCF_000260255.1. Lineage (NCBI taxonomy): Eukaryota > Metazoa > Chordata > Mammalia > Rodentia > Octodontidae > Octodon > Octodon degus. The sequence continues at coordinate 5,932,828 of NW_004524641.1, read as the reverse complement.
GGAAGCGCTTATTCTACTGAGCCATCTCCCCAGCCCCTTAAACATCTTTTAGATAACACTAAAGAAATAGTTACCAAATAAAAACTGTTGTCTAAGAATTAATTATGGGTCACTTGCCTGAATTCCAAAAGGCTGGTCTCGAATGTTCATATCATCTTTGGCATATCTATTAAGCAGAGAAAATGTATAGATACAATATTAGTAATTTAATAAATTACATAGGAGTTAAGCTAAAAACCATTTTATAATTCCAAGAACAATGTGAAATGTACTAATAACTACATATGACTATAAAATCTAATATTTTCAAATAACATTTAAGAAGTATCTAGTCTGATAATCTGTGATTTAAAAAAAATGAAAAACCTATATACAAAGTCACTAAAACACCTTTTCAATATTAACTTTCTTCAATAAACGAAGGCCACAATCTGAGACTGCAGGTAAATGTCATGATACGTATTTGTATCTTAAAAAACAAACCAATTCTTACTTTTCCCGTGGAGCCCCCTTTTGCCATTCAAATTTGTATTCCATTTCTCCTTCTGTTTCTTCTTTCTAAAAACATTCATTGACATTCATTTGATTTTGCCATGAAAAGCACAATGAAGTGTAAGTAAATACAAATAGGAAATAATGTATTACCTCTTTGTTTTCTTGATTGTATATCAAAAGTTTGGGGGAAGGAAGGGTAGGCCAAGTTAAAAACTTCAATATAAAGGTCTATAATATAAAATCCATTTAATATCTCAAAAAAGAATAGTTAAGTGTCTAATCTAAATGATGTTATATAATTGTAATTTGATAAAAAGAATTCAGTGGCTTGACTTTTTTCACACATATAATCCATGTCACTGAAGGATAAAACATAATCTAAACAGGAGATAGTACTTAATAAGTATGCTAATTCCTAATTTTTAAACTTTTATGCTTCTCACTGACAGTAAATATGTTTTCTAAGTGTACTGAGTAAGAAAGACTAGAGAAACATATGCACGTTATGGAAGAATAAATACACTTTTATTGATCTTGAGCTTTTTCTTCACAAAAGATACATGATAAAATATGATACTAGCTAAGAAAGACACTAGATTTTATTTATTATACTGTGTATTATGCAGCATTTTTTATTTTATTTATTTATTTTTTTGGCGGAACCGGGGATTGAACTCAGATCCTTGCGTTTGCCAGTCAAGCGCTTATCCTACTGAGCCATCTCCCCAGCCCCAATGCAGCATTTTTTAAATCTTCACAAAATAGCAATTTTAAGATGAAAAGCACTTTTTAAACACTACCTCTTTGTAGTTTTCAATCTTTAATTATAAATATCTCAAAGACTTAAAAGAGGTCAATACCTTTTTTAGCTCCCGGTGGGGCCTCGTACATGAAATTAAGCCCATTCTTTACACGTTCATCTCCCATAAGCAATCTAAAGGGAACAAGACATACAGTTAAGGAAATAAAGATAAAAATTTTTGCTAGGCAGTTCTAGGCTGAGAATGTAGGTCAGTGGTGAAGTTCTTGCCTAGCCTGAACAAGATTCTAAGCTTAATCTTTACATCAAAAGGAAAAAGAGAGGGGCCGGGGAGATGGCTCAGTGGAATAAGTGCTTCCCTGGCAAGTGCAAGGGTCTGAGTTCAATCCCGGGTTCTGCCAAAAAACAAAAAACAAACAAAAAAAAAAAAAAAAAAAAGGAAAAAGAGACAGAGAGAGATAAAAGTTTCAAAGCAGCTTCAATGGCTAGGCTAGAGGACATTTAAAATATGTGAATGGAAATCGAGTATGTAGTGCTGACTCCTGTAATTCAGATGTTTTTTTCTTTCTGAGAATGTTTTTCGTTCTCCCCTCTAAAAAGTGGGTAAATGACATGGGTCGCTTTCACAGGATTTTCTTAACTTTGAAATGCTATAGCGACAACTTTGAAATCTTACATGTCATAAATTTGGGATTAGGGTAAATGGTCCCAATACTTTTTCCTTTTTATTTTTTTACCCAATACCTTTTCTTTCTTTTTAAATTTTTATTTATTTATTTATTTATTTATTTGTGTGTGTGTGTGTGTGTGTGTGCCCCCGCACGTGGCCAGCTCAGTCCATCAGCGGGCGGGGCTGGCTGGCATGTGGTGCTGGGGGATTGAACCAATACCTTTTCTTATAAGAAATTAAACAGTTTTGAAAAATGAGTCTGAGATGTCTTCAGAAAGTTACACTCAGCTTATACAAATTGCAATCAGTAAAGAAGCTGAACATGGTGGTACATGTTCATAATCCCAGCATTCTGGAAGGCTGACGCAGGGGTACTGTAAATAGTATTATAAATTGAGCCTAGCACACATGGGGAACTCAGTGACTTAGCAAGACCCTGTCTCAAAAAAAATTAAACTCAGGGCAAGGGCCTGATATCTATCTATCTATCTATCTATCTATCTATCTATCTATCTATCTATCTATCTCAGGCTACAGGGATAGCTCAGTGGTCTAAGCACCTGCCTGGCAAACTCAAGGACCTGGGTTTGATCCCTGGTACAGTATGCTGCACCAGCCCCCAGGAACCTTCGGCTTATTATGCTGGCCACAGAAACTGGGCGTGGTGGTATATACCTGTAATCCCAGCACTAAGGAGGCTGAGATGGGAGGATCACTACAAGACTCTATCAAATTTTAAAAAATAAAGAAAAGATTAAAAGAAAAAAAAATTTAAATCACTGAAAGAAATTCTTCAGTGAGAGCTGGAGATATAGTTCAGTGGCACAGAGCCTGCCTGGCAAGCACAAGTCCTGTGTTCAATTTCTGGTACAAAAAAAAAAAAAAATAAAAATAAAAAGAGAAATTCTTCACTGAGGCTAATAAAAAAAAAAGAATGAAAGAATGAAGAAGGCTGGGGATCTCAGTAGAGTAAGTGTCTGCTTGGCAAGCACAGGGTCCTGAGTTCAATCTCAAAGAAAAAGAATAAAGAAGTTCGATATTATGCTACTAACTATAACAGAATTAATGCCTGTTGTACAGGAAACAAAACAAAACAAAACAAAACAAAACTCATTTTTAACACAGAAAAAACTCCGTTTGAATCACATTTAAAAACAAGGCTTTTAGGCCGGGGAGATGGCTCAGTGGAATAAACGCTTGCCTGCAAGTGCAAGGGCCTGAGTTCAATCCCTGGTTCTGCAAAAAAAAAAAAACAAAAAACAAAAACACAAGGCTTTTAGAAAACAAAATAACAAATTGAATAAATGAGATAAAGCTTAATTCACAAAAGTAAAAAACTTGGGGCCGGGGAGATGGCTCAGTGGAATAAGCGCTTCCCTGGCAAGCGCAAGGACCTGAGTTCAATCCCCGGTTCCACCAAAAAAAATAAAAAATAAAAATAAATAAAAACTCTTTCAAATAAAAATTAAGAAAATGTAAAGTTCAGTGTGGTGATATACACCTGTCATCCCAGCCACTCATGAGATTGAGACAAGAAGGTTGAGAGTTTGAGGTTAGCTTGTGCAACTTCATGACTCTGTTTCAAAAAATAAAAAAGATCTGGAATTGTAGTACTAACTGGGTTTGGTGCTCAATATTGAAAAAAAATCTGTGTGCCTGTATGTATATAACTAATTATAAAGAAGATGCTAAAGAATAACTAGCAATTCCTCTTCTACTTGGAAAAAGCACTGGTAAAGGAAAACTCCTCTCTCATTTGCATTGGATTTTATAAACCATAAAAAAAAGAAAAAAGCAAAAGAATATAGGCATATATATCCAAGCAACAAAAAGGAATCAAGTTCTCATATACATCATACCATGGAAACATACTAAGTCAAAGAAACCAGTCATAAAAGACTTCCTAATGCATGGTCTGATAGTATGACATGTTCAGAATAGGCAAATTTACAGACATAGAAAGTGAAGACTTACTGAGAGTCTTGGCACAAGGAGGACAAGGTGGGGGAAGGGGGACACAGCTAACAGGTACCGCATTACTTTTCTAAATGATGAAAATGTCCTAGAATTAGATTATGGTGATGGCTCGAAATTCTAAACATCCTTAAAAATCCAAGATATACTTTAAACAAGTGTGTAAATTTTGTCTTAAGTTAATACCATTTTAAAATTTAGGGCTGGCCAGACAGCTCAGCAGACTAAAGTGCTTGCTTAGGCAGACCTAGCAACTGGGTTTCAATCCTTGGTGTGCCGTGCCAGCCCCATCCTGGGGCATGCTGAGCCTGTAATTGAGACTGGGCGTGGTGGCACACACCTGTAATCCCAGCACTTGGGAGGCTGAAAACAGAAGAATCACTATGAGTCCGATCTACGTAATGAGACCTGTATAGACCCTGCACTTAACACATAAAAGTAAATAAATAAATAAAATTTAAAATACATGAAAACAACATCATTGGACATTAGGGAAATCTAAATCAAAACTACAATGATAAACTTTATACTATTAGTATGGCTACTATAAGAAAAAGGGAAAATAATGTTTTTGAGGGCATAATGAAACTGAATCATTTTGTATGAAATTTAAAATACTACTTAAAAATAGAGCTGGGAAGGCTGAGACAGGAGGATCACTATGAGTCCAAGCTTCATAGTGAGACCCTGTACAAAATAAATAAATATATAAATAATTTGAAAGAAAAAAAAATGAAAGCTAAACAGAGTATCATATGCTCCTATAATTCCACTCTGCAAATACACAGTACATAGAAACTAAAACATGGGCTTGAACAGATACTAGGTAAAGCATGGAAGAGCATGCCTATAACCTCAGCACTCAGAAGGTGGAGGCAGGAAATCACTTCAAATTCCAGAGAGGCCACTCTGAGTTACATAGTGAGACTGTCTCAAAATCAAAAACTCTTTATCCATGTTTTCACAATAGCCCAAGTACACAAATAACCCAAGTGTCCATAAACAGATGAATGTTTTAGAGTTTTATATGGTAAATGTTTTTTACTGAAAGTATAGTTTGTGTAACTAAAATAACACTATTGGGGCTGGAGAGATGGCTCAGTGGTCTAAAGCACCTACTTGAAACAAGCTTGGCAAAGCACAGGGACCGCGGTTCGATCCCCAGCACCACATGCCAGCCAGACCCGCCCCCTGGTGGGCTGAGCTGGCCACACACACACACACACACACACACAATAAATAAATGTAATAAATAAAAATAAATAAATATTTAAAAAAAAAATAAAATAACACTATTTACTTTATTGATTAATGAAAAGCAACCAGCATCAGTGTCAGATTTGCAAACATAAAATGGCAGCAGCAGAAAGGCAGGTACCATACTGGAAGAACCCAATGAAGAACTCTAGCCACGACCCTGCTATTAGCAGAACAGTGATCTGCAGGACAAAAGAGAAATTTCAGCGTTCTTCTATGTGTTCTGTACATTTTCTCATCTGACTGTCTGTAAGAAACCTATTTTTGGGGGCCAGGGAGATGGCTCAGTGGAATAAGTGCTTCTCTGACAAGCACAAGGGACTGAGTTCAATCCCCGGTTCCAAAAAAAAAAAGAAACCCATTTTTTTTTTTTTTTTTTTGGCGGAACTGGGGATTGAACTCAAACCCTTGCGCTTGCCAGGGAAGAAACCCATTTTTAAGAGGACTTAGCAGCTTACTTATATTTATTTTTTCTGTCATCATTGCCTAACTTGACACTTGTACACAGACTGTATAATTTATTTAATTTTATTTACTTTTTTGGTTTATTTTTGAGAAAGGAGTCTCACTGTGTTGCTCAACCTGGTCTTGAACTCCTCAGTTCAAATGATCTTTCTAACTGAGCCTCTTGAATAGCTGGGACTACAGGTGCATATTATCATGCTGGGCTTCTCTTAAACTATGTAAGTCAAAGCTATACTGAAGGTGAATTATGGGTAAAGTAGCCATCTGTAAGTATGAGAGTAAATAATGAAACTAAGGACAACAGCAAAATTATATTCTCATATAACTGATTTTGTAAACACTGGGGCAGTGGCACATCTCACCTGTTATCATATGATTCTTGTTCTTTGAGATATTGCTGCATTAATTCTTCTTGCTTCTTCTTATCATATGATATTTTCTGTTCTGCCATCCATACCTACATTAATGAAGTAAAATATAAATAGCTGGATTAAAATTAAGTAGGGCATTTGCTTTTCTTTCATAATAAAATATAAAGTGCTATTGTTTAGTTTGATATAATCCAATTGGTTCATAGTGATATCATCACAAGATACACCTAAAGAATCTGATTTGTTCCTTGATACCAGACATTCAAAACAGCTAACTTTCAGATAAAGGTGCCAAACCTGAGAAAACTCTGTGCATAGTGTAACACCATCTGTAGTCAGTTCCTACATTAATTCAGAGAGGACTAGAGATATAGCTCAATATACATGAATCTTTTTTTTTTTTTTGGCAGAACCGGGGATTGAACTCAGGTGCCTGTGCTTGCCAGGCAAGTGCTTATTCCACTGAGCCATCTCCCTGGCCCGGCAATATACATGAATCTTTGATGTGATATTCAATCCCCACTATTAAGAAATCTCCATCATTATTTCAGAGAATAGAGAAAGCATCTCTCTACATAGAATCTACCACTAGTTAGCACAGGGAATGACCCATAAGGTTAAACAATGGCTATAGATGTTACTGTGTGATATTAATACACTGAGAGAGAATTGGAGAGGGGAGAGAAAAAGAAAGAGGAAGATGAGAAGAAGGAAGTGGAGGGGGAATAATAAACTAGTTGTGGGAAAAGAGAAGAACAGAGATGAGAGAGAGGTACATCAGATATTCTAGAGTTGCTCGGGGGCATGAACACACCAGGATGAGGCTATCTCTAGATTTTCAAAATCATAAATGTGATCAAGGCGAAAAAATGCACATGACTCTTACAAGGATATTTAATTACCTTACAAGCTTAAAAGGTATCACTAACTCCTCACCATCTTTAGAATAAAGGAAAAAATAACCAACAGAAGAAAGAGTAAGTCAACTTTTTCCTGGAAACATGTTAAGTTTTAAAACAATAAAGTGGAAGATAAACACACTGAGACAATTAGAATTATTACCTATGAGCTGGGATCAGATAAATATGAGGAAGGTGTGGGACAAGGTTGTCATTATTCAACTTTAGAAGTAGAATGTGGGTAATTATTAGTTTTGTGGAGGCACTAAGGTAAGACGGTTCTATAGGGATCAGTTTACGATGTAGAAAAGAAGTGGGAAAAAAACCACTGGGGAGACAGCTGTGGTGGTGTACACCTGTAATCCCAGCACTTGGGAGGCTGAGGCAGAAGGACTGCCACAAGTTCAGGGCCAGCATGGGTTACATAAACGAGTTCAAGGCCAGTGCGCATTACATGGGGAAACCCTGTCTCAAAAACAAAACATTGAGGAGAGAATACATCAGAAATTTCTTTGAAATTTCTACTGGAATATTATAGTAGGGAAAAACAAAACAAAACAACAACAAAAACCCAAACTACAGTTGGCATAGTCACTAAAAGGTGTATGTTTGGATTTTCAGTGAAGCCCAAAATATGGTAAAGAACTGCAGGGCTTACTGGGTTACAATAACATTATTTCTCAATTATTATTATTATTTTTTTACAGTATTTAGCACAGGGTCTCACTATACAGCTTGGACTTGTAGTGATCCTCCTGTTTTCAGCCTCCCAAGCGCTGGGATTACAGGCACCTGCCACCATGTCCAGTCTAATAATATTATTATTTCTAACAGAATAACTATCATTAATTTAAAGCTTTAGATTTTACAGTTATTTCACTAGTCTCAATTGCTCAAGAGCTCAAATTCCATGGACTAAGAAGTAATAAAACATAGTCCTACTTTGCAAATATTGATGATCCCCGAACATAAAGTTACAGTGACATTTCTGTATAATTAAACTATTTCATGATAAAAACAAAAGGTACTAACTGTGCAAATAGTAACAATAAAGTTTGATATCTGAGCAATAGAAATATGGGCATGACAAGGAAACAGAATGAGACAGTGACTAATTTTCCCAGGCAAGGAGGAAGTGTGGTATCACTGACTGCGTCACACCAAGTTTTGGTTATTCACAAGATTTTTTTTTTTTTTTTTTTTGTGGAACCGGGGATTGAACTCAGGCCCTTGTGCTTGCCAGGCAGGCGCTTATTCCACTGAGCCATCTCTCGGCCCCCACAAGGTATTTTTTAATTAATTATATTCACAGGCAGTGTTACCCACTTCTTATATATCCTTCCAAAGATGTCCTAACGCATGCACATATGTGCAGAATACATGTAACAAACACTCATTTTAACATATAGGATAATATACTACAATATGCACATGTAACTCACTATAACTGGCTTTAAAACAAAAGCTTACTTCACTTTCACAATAAAAATTTTACTAAGTATATCCTTTATGTGGTGCATACAGTGCCAGGCACTTATTTGTTTCAAATTTTTTACCTGCACTATCTCATTTAGCCCTCACAATTGCACGAGTCAAGGCAAACACACTGATCATTCTAAATTTGTTGATTAGGAAACTAAGGATCATAGATTCTAAATATTTTATGGAAGGTCTCAAGGCCAAAAGTGACTACAATATGCAGTACTTTATTTTGTTTTCACCACAGTCCTTCTATACAACACTTGGCTGACCTGTAATTAATCTTTTAAAATTTTTTAAAAAAGCTAACTTTCTCAGGTCAACATTGCACTATCAGGTGAGATGAAGAGCGGAATCAATGAGTAAATTTACTGTATATAAAAATCCCATGTACACAACACTTGGTTAATAAAGTTTGTTTGGTTTTTTTTGTGAAACCAGGGATTGAACTCAGGTCCTTGCGCTTGCCAGGGAAGCGCTTATTCCACTGAGCCATCTCCCCGGCCCCCAACACTTGGTTAATAAAAAACCCATCCCATATGTATCTACTGTAAATTTGTACTTTAGCATGACTATAGCCAGCTGTGCATCTCAAGAGCTGCACCTGGGCCATAAAGGAAGCAATCCTTTGTGTTTACCCCACCTGGTACAACCACTAAGATGTGTGCACATGCACAAAAGTGTACAATCAGAATTTTTACTCACATTTATGCTACACCTAACAGGTTGTGCATGTTTACCTGAGCATCATGGAGAGTAAAATAGAGCTGTGTTATTCTGCTGTTGTAAACAAGTATTTTACCACAATGGAATGGGGGTTTATTTTGATTTTTTCTGGTAGAAGCATCCTAATTCACTGCCATGGCACATGGAAAACCAGATTTCCAAGTTTTGGAGGGGGTCAAAAGTGAATTATCAGACCACTCAAGCATAGAAGATGAAGAAGATAATGACTCTGACATTGGGCATGTGAATCAAAATTCTTGGGACAGTCAAATGGAACAAGAATCAATCAATATAAATACAGGACATTAAACCTCCTTGATTTAGATGACAGAGAAAACAGTGATGTGAGCACATATTTGACTAATTGAAATGGTACAATGGTCAAACAACAAAATGAAATAATCCAATGTTAGAACTAGGTTCAAAAATATAGTGAGCATCTTGGCAGGGATGAAACCTATTGGACAGAATGCCAGCACTGCTATTTAATCCTGGAAACTGTTTGTAACCAATAAAATGCTACATGATGTTGTGGAATACACAAATGCTGAAACACAAGTAAAATGTTCTATATGCACTGGTAGTCACACTCAAAAATGTATTTATTATGACACTTCACTAGCTGAACTGAAAGCATTCATAGGTCTGCTGTATTTACCAGGACTTTTTCATGGTCACTATAGGAATGTAAAAGACTTATAGAAAGTGATGGATGTGGCCTTGAAGTTTGTAGGACAATCATGACATTGAGAAATTGCCTGAGGTTTGATGACAAAACCACATACCAAGAAAGAAAAAGAACTGATAATCTGCTGCTACCTGCTCATTAGGAGAGATTTTTGAGTAACCATCAGGCAACTTATACACCATCTGAATACATAACAGTAAGTGAATATTTTGCAGCACTTCATGGTCACGGTAGCTTCAGGCAGTATATTCCCAAAAAGTCTGCAAACTATGCCATAAAAATTTAATGCCTTTGTGGATGCGAAGATTTATTATGCACTCTATTTAGAACTTAGACACCAGGTCCTTAACTCCTTTAGTAATAAACCAAATGATGGTGTGAACACACTTGTTGCTCCCATCTCCCAAACTAGCTGGAGTGTGACATTTGACAATTAGCTTACCAGTTTCCAATTGAAGTTACATATGCTAACAGAACACAAGTTGATAATTCCAAGTAACATGTTGCAATTTCAAAACAGAGAATTGCATAGTATAATTTTCAGAGTTCAGAAAGATATATTATTGGCCTTGTACATGGCAAAGAAAAAAATGGTACTGTGGATATCAACAGTGCACCATGATGGGAATACTGATAGGGAAACCTCAACAAAAGGGAACCCTTAGATGATAACTTCCTGAAGACAGCCCTGGGTGTGGCAAATGAAGCAAAGATTACTGTTGGGAGTACAGTCCTATTGGTATTTTCACCGTAGTTCATATAAGAATTTGTTATCTTTCAGACAGTTCACGGTGAAAACTTCGATGCTTTTTTATATACAATAAATATTAAAAATTCAAAAACTTTGACTTCCCTGTTAAGTACTCATTATTGGGTATAACACATACAATTAAAATTAGTAATTCTGCAATAGAAATATTCTAAAGAATAAACACGGGTATTATACACCCACAAGAGAGCGCCTTAATGACCAAATCGGGGTGAAGCCCCAGCGGGCTACAGACAAGGAGTCTTCTTTGTACACGAGAGCAGATCTAAGAAGCTGCGACCCTGGAGACCCAAAAGACCAAACTCACGCCAGCTACGAGAAGTACCGATGAGGAAGCGTGACGCCAGTCCCCACACATGACGTGTTTACACCAGGAGGGGCTCCCGTCGCCTCGCGGTTGGAGAATAAACGTTGTGCAGCCCCTTCATCAGCAAGCTGCTTGGCGAAGAGGAAGAGGCGAGAGCACCAGGGCAATCGCAGGACCCGGCAGTGGCCCGGGAGCCTCCGTCACCGCGGGATCCCCTCCCCAGCAGCCTCCGGGCACTTGGCGGCCCTGACCCATACCCCTCTCCAGCTGCCCTTACTCACCTTCTTGATATTGGACTTGGAGGCAGGGTGAAAGTCCTTTTTGCACATGAAGTTGGCGAAGGATTTTCCCATCTTGGAGTCTCTGCTGCCGAAGGCAGCGGCTGGGTCTGGGAGAAACGTAAACAAACTCTGAACCCAACCGGAAGTGAGCCTTTCCTCGGAGGCGGGAACTTCCGGGATCAAAGGCGACCGCTTCCGGCGAGTGGCTCCTCCCCCCCCCCCGCCTTCCTGCTGTCACTTCGAGCAGCTCGGAAACCAGGTGAGGGGTGGGCATGTGGGAGGGACGTGCGGAGCCGAGCGGGCAGCACGGAGGAGGGCTCCCGGGCCGCGTTACGGCGGGGCACAGCCCGTTACTTCCTGAGAGCGCTGACTCGAGTTGCAAATGTCTACCACTGTTTGTGGAGATAATAATCCTTACCCTAATCGTGCTGTGTTCGTGAGGTTCCACAGAAGTGCATTTTCTGCGCGCTCTTGCACTAAAGCGGGTAAAATAAGTGTCGGCCCTACCACAGCGGAGGCTCTTTTGTTCCTGATTGTTTTCGGGGAAGGGATCCTGGGGCAGAGAGCTGTTCAGTAAATACTAAATGATGAATATGCGTTAGGGTCAGAGCTTTGTCTCTCCTTGGGCTAAGGGGTTTCCTAACTAGGCGGCAAGTTTCCAGCCGACCCGCTTTGGCTCAGATGATCTAGTGCAACTTCTTGGCCTTTGGAGTTCAGGGTTTTGAGCGGATGTAGCGCATAAGGGGTGGGGAGGAGGAGCATTGGGGGGCTGGGGAGTGAAGTTAATAAACCAAACCTTTTGGGATTGGGTTTTAGCTCAGTTGTGTAGAAGAAACCTATTGACCAGGCCTGGTGGCTCAAACCTGTAATCCCAGCGCTCTGGGAGGCTGAACCGAGAGAATCGCAAATTGGAGCCCAGTGTGGGCAACTTGGAGAGACTTTGTCTCTTTTTTTTTATTTTTTTAACGGAGCCAGGGATTGAACTCAGGTCCTGCGCTTGCCAGGGAAGCACTTATTCCACTGAGCCATCTCCCCTAAAAAAAAAAAAAAAAAAGTTAAAGGCTGGGAATGTAGCTCAGTAGGAAAGCTCTGAAGCTCAGTGCAAAAGCCTAGTAGAGGTGGGGGCCAGAAATTTACTTTTCTGCCAAACACAATAACAGCGTTCATATGATGCTGTACTGTGTTCCATGACTGTACAAATGCTCCAGATGCGTGTTGAATTTTTATAACAGTCTTATTAGATAGTACATATTTATTTTACTGATCAGCCTGGCAGCGTGCAGAAAGGGATTATGTAGGCTTCCAAGGTTATGTAGTAATAGAACTAATATTGAAATACAAATAGGAGGAGACCCAAGACATTTCAGCTGAAATAAACACAGAAAAGAAGAGAAACAGTGGAGAGCAATCACTGAGAAGAGAAAACTCTTAGGAGTTTTCAGACTGAAGTTTATTTCTTGAGTCGTTTTGTTTCCTTTTGAATGAAACATTTATTAGATGTACTTTTTTGTTTATTTGCTTGTTTGTTGTATTTTTAGGACAGGATCTTCAGGGTCTGCAGGGTCTCACTGCATAGATCAGACTCGTAGTGATCCTCCTGTTTACAGCCTCCTCCGAAGTGCTGGGGGCAGGCCTGGGGATCACAGCGCCTGCATCTGCCTAAGCAGGCGCTTTAATCCGATGAGTTATTTGGCCAGCCTGTACGTTTGTTTTTAAATTGCTAATGTCTACCTATATACAGCCACTCCAAGATTTGGGCATTAAAAAATTAAGGAAAGGGGCCCAGGGAGATGGTTCAGTAGAATAAATGCTTCCCTGGCAAGTGCAATGGCCTGAGTTCAATCTCTGGTTCCACCAAAGAGAGAAAGGAAAAAAAAAAAATTAAGGAAAGAAGAAAACTAAAGCCATGTGTCTATTCTTTTTTTTTTTTTGCAGAAACGGGGATTGAACTCAGGCCCATGCGCTTGCCTGGGAAGCGTTTACACTACTGAGCCATCTCCATAGCCCATTCTTAAAGAAAAATAAAAATATAGGTGTTCTAAAACTATTTTAGATTTTTCAAATTAAAAATGAAGACATAGTCTAAGTACTATATTCTATACTCAGGATTTACAAGTTAAATACATGAACTTCCACTTGGAAATTGGAAGTTTACTGACATCCTTTATATTTGGCCAAATTAGTGACTCTGTATCGAAATGTTTGTGTTTTCAGTATTATGATCTATGTGTAGTCTTCTTCAGGCCCTTTTTTTTTTTTTTTTTTTTTTGAGGAAATACTAGGAATAGGAGATTTTTCCCACCATAAAATAAATTCCACTGGTGACAATACAAAGATTCATAAAACATAGTCCTACCTCTCCAAGATCTCGCTGTCCAGTAAGGGGGATCAGAGTACACAACAGTGGTACAAAGCTGTATGGGCTTCATGACAGTAAGCTAGATGTACAAATTCCACAATATGGGGTTAGTGAAAGAGAAGCCAGGGGAGACATTAGGAGAGAATGACTTTAGAGAATACATTTGGTCTGTAGAGTAGAAATCTCATTGCCATTTGTTTAGAGATTCTTGTAGTAAGTACATGGTTGATTTTGAACTCATTTATTTTTGTACTAATAGAATATGATGTTTAACACTTCACTGAACACCCTTTATTAGATATTACAATAATATCTCTTGGTAGTACAGTAAAACCCTTTGTTCTATACATATTTAAATATGATTTTCTCTTTTTATTTTGAAATCTTTATGTGATCTTTAGTTTTTTTCAAAAATGGAACCCTGTTCCTGCGACACTTTTGTGGCATTACCTCCATCAACAATTGATAACAGGATTATTTTTGGAAAAAATTCAGATAGACTCTGCAACGAAGTACAAGAGGTAGTTTATTTTCCTGCTGGAGTTCATAACTTGGGAGAACAGCTTAAGGTAGGTGAAATACATACAGTACTTGTTACCAACACACTTCTCTAAAAATATCACAAGTGGTATTATCATTAAGTACAAACTTGATAGATTACAAAAGTTAAAATTCAAATAAAGAGCATAATTTGAATCAGACATAAACTTCTAGCTAGTCTGTAATTTCAGTGATTTAGAAGAAATTGAATTAACAAATTGTTGATTGATCAAATATTTGAGTATATTTATGTGTGAATGTATTAGGATGAGCAATTAAAGTTAACTATTAAGACTGGGGCACTCAAAAACAAAACAAAAAGACTGAAACACTCTCTTATGTATCCTAATAACCCCACTATAAAATACTGTAAAGGAAATAAATCTAAGTAGAAGCAGCATGCGTGGCAGCAAAGATGTACACTTAAATCAAGGAAAGCTTCACTAGGAGTTGGAGTTTCAGCTGGAATTTGACTGACAAAAGGGATTCTGATAGGCGTAGAGTAAGAGAAGCCACTCCAGAGTCTGGAAATAAATTTTAGGACTCATCAAAAAGGTTCAGTATGCTCTTGAATAACACTGTCAATACACAACCTATGTAGTCACCATACTATATATAAAATAAAGGCTCATTTTTAAAGTGCATTTTAGAAATTCATTTAACATAGAAATTAAAATGAGTTTCATATTTTGTTGATAAGTTACATACTTTTTGAGTTTTTTATTTGATCATATTTTTTCTTTTTCTGAGATGGCTTATCCATCTGGAATACCATTCCGTTTGATCTCTGAATATTTATATGTAGTCCACCTTGGCAAACAATGTGTCTTGTTGTTTTCACTGCTGCGGACAAACCTGATAGGCCACACTCACATGAGCTATAGGCCTCTACAATGGTACTCATGTAGAGGCCACGGGGGTACTTATCTCCCTTCTCAGAAAACACTTGGACATTGAGGTTTGAGAACAGTTTCCTTAGTCTTCAAGTCATATAATCATCTACAACAGCATGAGACATCCTAACTAGAAATCTTTATCCTGAGTTTCCATACCCCCTTGTGTTTGCTTTTCTTCCTGGACCTTATACTTTATATTTTATTGTATCTCAGGTAATGTAGAAGTCTTAGTATTGTAAAATTAAACTCTCTCTTGAACTATCTTAGAAGATGCTCAGCAAATATTCAAATGAATACTTTAGAGTTGATTTTGAATGTCTTAAGGTTACTATTTTATTATTGATACTTTTTATTTATGTTTCATTTGTCACTTTCATTATGAGTATATATTCTGAATGCTATGAATTTTGGATTTTGAAGACTTTTCCTTTTTAATTTTGTGGTTATTGTGTGACTTTTCTTCTTACAGTGTACTTACATAGAAATTGAACAAGTTCCTGAAACATATGCTGTTGTCCTTAGTCGCCCTGCATGGTTGTGGGGGGCAGAAATGGGAGCCAATGAGCATGGAGTTTGCATTGGGAATGAAGCTGTATGGGGAAGAGAAGAAGTTTGTGATGAGGAAGCCTTGCTGGGCATGGACCTTGTCAGGTTATTTTTAGTTTTGCACACAGAACTTTGTAAATTTTAGTGTAATCTTTCTCTCAAGTTCTCTCTTCCTCCTCTTCTCCTTATTCTCCTCCTCCTTCTCCTTCATTCATTCCTTCCATCCCTCCCTTTTTTCCTTCCTTCCTTTGACTGACACTTTATCATTTGTGCCAAAGATGTTTCAGAGTACTGGTATGCAATTTCATGACTCACAAAAGTATGCATTGGTAGAAGGAAGGAGTTATGAATTATGACTGATTGGAAATGGCTAATATATAGAACTTCATTACATAATTTACTAATGTGCACAATAAACTCCTAGAGTTTACATTATTATCCTCTTTTTACAAATGACATAGATGAGGTTCAGAGATAAAGTAATTTGCCAAAAAATTTTTTTGAACATAAATCTGTTTGACTCTAAAAACTTTGTTTACATGATTCGAAACAGACTTGTGTTTGAGACAGGGTCTCCCTCTGTAGTACAGGATGGCCTTGAACTCATTTATATATCCC
>NW_004524641.1:5911187-5915759 GCF_000260255.1 Octodon degus | reverse complement strand
TTTTTTTGGCGGAACCGGGGATTGAACTCAGGCCCTTGCACTTGCCAGGGAAGCGCTTATTCTACTGAGCCATCTTCCCGGCCCCCTTAGACACAAACAATAACACTTTCTGTGCCACAAAGTTTGAGTGCTTTGTAGCACTTTTTCACTTTTTAATAACCCTTGTCGTTTTTTCTCATTAAACTTTGGGCTGCACATCAAAATTATAATGTGGGAGCCAGGGAGATAGCTCAGTAGAATAAGTGCTTGCCTGGCAAGCGCAGGGTCCTGAGTTCAATCCGAGGTACAGGGAAAAAAAATAAATAAATAAAAGTGAGAAAAGAGGAGTGAGAAAAGATCCTGCCTGTAAAGACCAGGCTGGGGAGGATATCTCTGGGTTGGTGCCACGAAGGATATAGTAATAAAGTGTAAAATAGGGCTGGGGAGATAGCTCAGTAGAATAAGCGCTTGTCTGGCAAGTGCAAGGTCCTGAGTTCAATCCCTAGTACCTCAAAAAAAAAAAAAAAAAGAATAAAATAAAATTTTATGTCATTGAGTATAACAAGGCTGTATGACTTTTTTAATGCTTTGCTTTTTCTTTCCCATCATTTCTTTGTGATTATATGTTCCTTCCATTTTTCAAATGAGAAAGCCAGAGATATAAAGTGATTTAAGGTAATAAATGAAAGACTTGGAATTAAAATCTTTCCATCCTGAGTTTGACAGTGGAATATTGAGGTCCCTACTCTACAGTACAATAAATACAATTGTATTAGTGTTTATCTGATTTTTCATGTCCACTTATATTTGTTTTATATAGTTGGGTGCCTTGGTATTTGGTGCATACATTTTCATAATATCTCTTTCTCTTGGATTGTTCCCTTTGCAAGGATGTAGTGACTTTCTTTGTCTCTCTTAATCAGCATTGGCTTGAAAGCCACTTTGGCTGCAAATAAAATAGCTACTCCTGCTTTTTTTTATTTTCCAGGTTCCTGTTACAGGGAATATTGTTTTCCATCCTTTGACTTTCAGTCTATAAATTTCTTTCTTTTTTGTTAATGTATTTAGTACAGGGTCTACAGGATCTCAATACACAGATCAGACTTGTAGTGATCCCTCCTGTTTTTCAGCCTCTCAAGCATGGGGATTATAGGTGCACACCACCACACTCATTCTAAATTGCTGTTTCAGAGCACCCCGGGGGTGGGGCCAGCACAGCAGACTGGGGATTGAAACCCAGGCCCTTAGGACTGCCTAAACAGGTGCTTTAATCTGCTGAGCTATCTGGTCAGCCTTTATAAATTTCTTTTTGAATTAAATGTATTTCTTGTATGCAGCATTTTGTTGGATCTAGCTTCTTGACCTACTCTGCCAGTCTGTTTTTTTTGACTGGTGAATTGGAACCATTAACACTGATGGTTATCACTGATGTGTACTGATTTATACTTTTCATGTTATTTTTCTGTTTTTGGCTCTCTCTTTCCCCCTCTCTTTAACTGCTTGCCTTGCCTGGTTGATTTATCCTTTGGTGTTGATGGAGTTGTAATCCTTTTTATATCTTTCTTTTTTTTTAATTTTTTTTCCATAATTTTATTGAGAAACAAATAGCAGTGAGACAGTTTCATATCAAATTGGTAGGACAGTTTCAATAATTAACACATTGCATACTGTCTTCCTAGTGGTCATTTGTTGTACAAGATGCAGACATGATATCCTATTTACAAACACTATTAGAAAAAAATCCCTCTATTCAGTGAATTAAGAGATTGTAGCTATATATCTATCCTAACCATTTTGAATACACAGATAAAAAATGATCATTCATCTGTATCCCCTGTTTTTGTTTAGTTCCATCATTTAAATATTATAGGTGTGTGAACTCAGCAAAATATTCCAAAATAGTCCAGTAGTCCATAATAGTATTGGGTCTTCTGCTTGACTGGCAATGTAAGAAGTTGTTGACCTGAGTCCCCTATAGCTCAATATAACACCATGGCTTTACTTCTTATACTTCGTTTTTATATTTTTCTGCTGGATGGTTAAGATTGAGATAAAGCAAGACCTATGCAACAAGAGTTGTAGTTTTTGGATCTGATAAGGTCAGTCAAATCCCCTCAGGATTTATCTACTGAGACCATGTACCTCAGATTGTAGATCCTTTGTCAGTGTCAGCCATGTAGATGAGTCACAGCCATTGCTTGACCAATTTGCTCTCTGTGACAGCCTGAGAGAATATTTTCTCTCCATGTGACTCTCCCTAGGCACACTCTACATCACTGATCACTTTGCTCTTTGGCCCCATAATCTCCTTGATCAGAAAATTAGGGACACAACTGAGTTACATGATGTTACAGTACAAGTTCTCATACGTCCTGAGGCTTAATTGACCTTGGAAGGCTAGGGCCAAAATATTGGCTTTCCTTGCGACCCTCCTTTTTCTCTAATTTTGGTCTGCAAACTTAGGTTGTTAACCCTCCAGAAGAGAAGCTTATTGTTATTACCACACAACCTAGGCTGTTGAGCTTAACCTCACTATCTGAATATCAAAAATCTTAGGCATAACACGGAACAGGTATTTTTCATCAAATACTGATATATTAAACTTTAAGTCCTTACAGAATATGACAAAAATTTTAAAAATTAATATATATTTAAAAATAGGAATAAAGAGTTATATATGTTTACACATAAGTCCAGAAATCTAACCATATACCTTTTTATCTCTTTCTTTCTTTTGTTTTTGCGGAACCGGGGATTGAACTCAGATCCTTGCATTTGCCAGTCAAGCGCTTATCCTACTGAGCCATCTCCCCAGCCCCATCTCTTTCTAAAATATCCTTCAGAATATTTTTGGAGTGCTGGTTTGGTGTTTATGAATTTCTTTTAGTGTTCTTTGTCATGGAAGTATGTTATTTTTTCCATCAATTTTGAAAGATAGTTATGTGGGGTACATTAATTTAAGTTGGAGGTTATTTTCTTTTAGGGCTTGAAATCTTACAGTCCAACCATTTCTCTCCTTTTCTTAAGGTTTTGTGTTGAGAATTCTAATGTGATTCTGGTGGACTTTCTTTTACAAGTGATTTTATTTTTTCTAAAACCTTTGAATCTTCTGTTCTTGTATTGAATTTCTGGAATCTTGACTATTACATGTCTTGTATGGTCACTGTTCACCTGTAGGTTTCCTCCTCCTTCCGCATGCAGTGAGTCAGGACTCAGGGATAAAGCATTACTTGCTACCTCCTAATGTATTGGGGTCTCTCTTCACTCTCCCTCCAGGCTTCACCTCTTGCGTCAGATCCTTGCTGGGCCCAGAGATACTTTTCCTCCCTTCTTCTCTTCTCACATTGCTATGTCCAGTGTCTGGACACCAGTTTCTGGTGAGGCTGTTTCTCTGTTTTACACCAGTCTGCTATCTTCTGGGAAGTTCTGCTCATAGTCCTAAATATATACATTAATTTAAGAAAGAACTAAGTTGTTAAACTTTTGAGAGTCATATGTTATTGAAATTTCTTTTTGCTATTTTGATTCTGTATATCAATTGTGATGAGGCTCTCCTTGTAGTTATTATTCTAATGTATAGCTTCTTTAGGATAATACCTTAATAGATTTGTAATTGGAAGACTCATTTTGAACCAATCTTAAAATGTTATCAATTTGTACTTCTCATGATCTGTTTCATCTATTATGATCTCTTTAGAACAGGGTTTTATTATTTTTTTGTTGTTATTTCATACATTAATTTAAAATCTTATTTGTAACTTAGTCCACAATATTTTTAGAAAAGTTCTATTGCTGTTCTAAACTTTTTTATTTTTTTTTATGTATTTGGTACAGAGTCTCACTATATAGCTCAGACTCATAGTAATCCTCCTATTTTCAGCCTCCCCAGCTCTGGGATTACAGGGGTGCATCACCACACCTGGTCTCCGTGGCCAGCTCAGCATGCCCGGGGGCAGAGCTGGCGCAACATGTGGTGCCAGGGATCGAACCCTTGTCCCTGTGCTTGCCTAAGCAGGCACCTAGTCCTCTTAGCTATCTTGCTGGCCTTGTTCTAAATTTATTTATGTTTTTTTTATGTAATACATAGGAAAAACTAATATCTAAAATAAATTAAGCACACCTAGGAGTTAAGAGTAAATAATCCAATTAGACAAAACACTTCTCACTTACAGGGATATACAATATGGATGTTAAATTAACATAGGATATGATGTTCAACATCATTAGCAATTAAGGAAATGTAAAGGAAATCCACAATGAGATGTCATTATAGCTCTACCAGCATGGCTAAATAAAATAATGATATCACCAAATCCTGATAGGAGTCTGGAATTTGAATCATTCTCTGTAAGAATAAAGTGCCATCTATTCTAGAAAACAGTTTGCCAGTATTTTAAAAAAGTAAACATGCAACCAATCCAGCAATTGTACTCCTGTGAATTTATCCCAGAGAAACAAAAATTTAACATTACCCCCAAAACCCATATACAAATATTTCTTTGCAGTTTTCTATGGTGACTTAAAATGGAAATAGTTTAGATGTCTTAGTTAATAAGTGATTAAGGATTGGAGATAAGTGTGTTTGGCCATAAA
>NW_004524641.1:5907978-5909999 GCF_000260255.1 Octodon degus | reverse complement strand
GGGGCTGGCTGGCATGTGATGCTGGGGATTGAACCGGGGTCCCTGTGCTTTTGCTTTGCTTAGCTTGTTCTAAGTAGGTGCTTTAGACCACTGAGCCATCTCACCAGCCCCCAACTTTAAAATTCTTATTAATATTCTTTGGAAAAAATTGGGGTTACTTCTCAGAACTCACTGGCATATGGAGGCAGGTTTTGAATATTGCTGGTATTCTTATTTATCTTTTTTATCAAAATTTTTTTTAAAGTCCTTATATTTATTATGTGGTATAGGGTTTCACTATGCAGCTCAGACTCAGTGATCCTCCTATCTCAGCCTCCCCAGTGCTAGGTTTACAGGCATGCACCATCACACCCAGTTTCAGTAGTTGGCATGGTGTGCCTGAGGTTCTGGGGCCAGCACAGCATGTGGTACCAGAGATCAAACCCAGATCTTTGTGTTTGCCAGGAAGGTGCTTAGACTGCTGAGCTATCTCCCCAGCCCCTCTTATTTATCTTTTGAGAATATTCCTTTTGGTTATTTTCTTATTATAAAAGTTACATGTAGAACTAGTTAAGAAGGCAAACCAAAATACACACACACAAAATAAATAAATAAATATTAAAAAATAAAAAAAAAAGAAAAGAAATTAAAAAAAAAAAAAGAAGGCAAACCATATTTGTATTTCTAGTCTCACTACGTGAATATTTAATATGATACATACTCAAGATTTTACTTAAATTTCCTTTCCAAATGGGCAATGTGCTATACTAAATCTACATGAAACTGCCACTTAAACATTTAAATTCTATGAGTTCACATATAGTTTCTACATCTACTATGTCTCTATTGTTACTTCCTTAAGTTTACTACAGGGTCTGCATTATCTAATCTTCTGTTACCTTGACTGATCTTTTTATTTTAGATAATGGAATTTTTATGTCTTCAAGTTCTTTTTCTGTAGCCATATTTTTATGTATGTAAAAATATTATTGACTTAAAAATACAAGACAGGTCAACACTGTTTATATTCTACAATGTTAATGTACTTTTACGTGATATATTGGGACTATTATTCCTCTTTTGGTAGCATTCAGTTTGAAATGTCATTCAGTTTTTAATTTTCTTTATTATTTTTTCTTTGACTCATGGGTTATTTTAGAAATGTGTTAATTTTGAAGTATATAGGAGCTCCCTAGATATCCTATGGTTATTTATTTGTAATTTAATTCCACTGAAATCAAAGAGGATACTCTAGGATTGAGGGCTTTTTAAACGCATTGAGCTATATTTTACAGTCTAACATATGGTTTATCTTAGTATACAGAATATACATTTTAAATTTACTGTTTTGTAACTATCGACTGGGTCAAGATAGTGTTTGTGACCATGTTTTTACTGACTTTTTTTTGTTATCCGATATATTATTGAGAAAAGAATGGAAATCTCTGTTTTGTGATTATGGAATTGAGGGCAGGGGAGATAGCGTGGTGGTCTAAGCACCTGCCTGGCAAGAGCAAGGACTGGGTTTGATCAGCGCTGGGGAGGCTAAGACAGGAGGATCACTATGAGTCCAAGCTGCATAGTAGTTGCATAGTGAGACCCTGTACCAAATAAGATATTAAAAATTAAAAAATTAAAAAATAATTATGGAATGGATTATTTCTTCCTTCAATTTAATCAGTTTTTGTTTCATATATTTTGAAGCTCTCTTTTCAGGTGCATACACTTTTGTGATTATTATATTTCTAATAAATTGACCTTGATTTGATATGTGGTCTCACTAAATCACTAAATATTCAGGCTAGGGTCAAACTTGAAATCCTTCTTCCTCAGCCACACAGATTGTTGGGGTTACAGGTGTGTGCCCCACCCTCAGTTAAATTGACCTTTTCATCATTATGAAATAGTCCTTCTCATTGATATTATTACTCTTTCTCTCTTTTTTTTTTTTGTATAGAGGTTTTATAATTTTCCAAGTAACCATGGTAACTGCATTGCCTCATTGGAATTTTACAAAAATGTTATAAGGCTTACATTTCCCA
>NW_004524641.1:5906426-5907019 GCF_000260255.1 Octodon degus | reverse complement strand
GTTTACCTTAACTATCTGTCTAAATATCAAACATCTTTAGCGTATCATGGAACAGGTATTTTCTATCAAATGTTGATATGTTGAACTTTAAGTCCTTACAGAATATGAAGGAAAAATAATTTTTAAAAACCAGAAATAAGCATTTACATATTTTTACAAAGAAATTTAGAAATCTAACCATATCCAGAATTGTAATAGGATGGACCTGTGACATTTTTTTTTCTTATTCTGGTGCCTTTTTTTTTCATTTATTACTCTTTTTTTAAAGAAAAAAAAACCCCTTTACTTGAGAGACAGTATGGCAATAATTGGTATGTCATGACAAGAAGTACATATTTAGAAGACCAGGATGACAGGTGCTCCAAGCGTGACCCCTCTATTACACATCGCCATCCTCAGTGCAGCTGCCTGGCCCACAGGAACCAGCATATACAGTTAGTCAGGGTGAGAATCCCACCAGCCAACTGCTAGTCTCAAAAACCTACTAATGTCCCCCAAGATCACTGCCCCACCCATCTCATGTGTACAAATGCATGGCTTTGCCCCTGTCATGTTTCCCAGCTTTTCTCCTTGCCCACTCCTCATTGTCCAAT
>NW_004524641.1:5902830-5904456 GCF_000260255.1 Octodon degus | reverse complement strand
CCAGAGGATTAGGAAGAGGTCCAGAAGCCAGTGCACCTCAGAGATTGACAAACAGAGATGGCTCAAGAGAAGAATCCCATGGTGTTAAGAATGCCTGGGCTCCGCCTCAAGGTATATGTAACAAGAAAGCTTCAAAATATGTAAAAAAAAAAAAAAAAAACAAACCTGATAGATATGAAAAGAGAAATAGATTACTTTGTCATTATAGCAGGAGACTGCTGTACTCTCTCAATCATCAGAAGAACCATAATACAACCATTGCTAAATGTTTATTCTTTTTTTTTTTTTTTTTTTTTTTTGGTGGTACCAGGGATTGAACTCAGGCCCTTCTGCTTGCCAGGCAAGAACTTATTCTACTGAGCCATCTCCCTGGCCCCTACATATTTATTCTTGTTTTGAAATGTTGTACCATATGTATTGTTGTTTGTTACTGTTTTTTCTTTGTTTCTGCTATTTGTTTTTACTCTTTAAAATAAAATTAAAAATAAAAAGGACCCCTCAAAAAAAAAAACCCCAAAAGCATACAAAACATTAAAAAGAAGAACCACCAGTAGCAGAAAATCAGCAAAGCTGGAAGTAAGGATTCATCTTGATGTTACTCGCCATGTTGAGTCGTAACATCCACAACTGCCCCTGGATACCCCTACTTGGATTTTCCTTCATTGTTTTCAGAACAACATAAATAAATCTGTTTATGTGGTGTATAGAATTTTATTGCTGAATGTTGGTGTCAATGGAACCAGGGATGTGCCTAAAGATTTGATATGAGCATGAGATAAATCAGGTACATTCCAGTTTGGAGGAGGTAACTTTTGTCTTGATCACTGTGTATGCCTCTTCTTCTGCCCTAAATCCCACAGGACCACCTGGTAATGATCTCTATCTTTAGGACCATGTTCTCTGAGTTACGTACCCAGGAAATTGCAATCCTGGATCTTTTGGTGTGGTCCTGTATCTGTCTGTCGTCTGTCTCTCTCTTCAGTCTCCTGTTACCTCAGGGCTGCTTCCAATGCCCTGGACCACATGGTTCTGGAACACTAGAGAAGAACTGAATGATACCATGGCTCATGGGATTGAACTAGTACTTATAGCACCTTTTACCCAACAAGAGTGAAATCTGAATGCAATTTTTTTGCCGAACCAGGGATTGAACTCAGACCCTTGCGCTTGCCAGGGAAGTGCTTAATCTACTGAGCCATCTCCCCAGCCCAAGAGTGAAATCTGTATGTGTTAGTACACATGCAGTGAACTCCACTGTAGACGATATCCTGGGTCAGAAAATAAATCTTAGTAAATTAAAAATAGACATGACAAAAGATGATCTCTGGTAATAGAATTAAATTTAAGGGGCTGGGGAGATGGCTCAGTGGAATAAGCACTTCCCTGGCAAGTGCAAGAACCTGAGTTCAATCCCTGGTTCTGACAAAAAAAAATTTTTTTTAATTAATTACAAAAATTGGAAAATGCCCAGTACACATTATACTTTTAATCTATGGGTCAAAAAAGTTTCAAGGGGGCTGGTGAGATGGCTCAGTGGTCTAAAGCATCTACTTAAAACAAGCTAAGCTAAGCAAAGCACAGGGACCATGGTTCAGTCCCCCAGCACCACATGCCAGCCAGCCCCAC
>NW_004524641.1:5900710-5902200 GCF_000260255.1 Octodon degus | reverse complement strand
TTCAGATGAAGGAGGGTATATCAGTTAACTATCTTTATTAGTGGAATAAAACTTTTAGCAGTTAGTGTTGACTCAATAATCTAAATAAAAGCACTTTATTGAAATTATTTGGTAGCAAAGGAAGGAAGGGTATGTGTCTCAGTTACTTTTCTCATTGCTGAGACCAAATATCTGCTATCCAAAGTTAAAGGCGAGAAGCCTTGTTTAGCTCACGGTTTGCAGAGGCTTCAGTTCATACTTGGCTGGCTCCAAGGCAGGGTGGCAGGGCAGAGAGGCATCACAGAGAAGTAGTTCTTGGCAGGCAGATACAGCAAAGAAGCAGCAAGCAGTAAGCATCAAGCAACTGCTTGCTGTCCCTTCTATCTTATCCAGGCCACGCACCCCGTTAGGGTCCCTTTAATCCTAGCACTGCACTATGAATCAATCCCTGCATCACACACCCTAGGTCCAGCCACCTCCCCAAAACCCTACTTATGCCAGCATGAAGCTTTGGGGGGCATCTAGACACAAGCCATAACAATACATTAGAAGTTACTTCTTTTTTTTTTGGTGGAACCAGGGATTGAACTCAGACCCTTGCGCTTGCCGGGGAAGTGCTTATTCCACTGAGCCATCTCCTTGGCCCCAGAAGTTACTTTTTAAGAGGAGTAGAAACTCAGTATAAAAAGGGAGAAAGATGTATCGATGAACTGGCATTTTATAAGAAAATTACAACTTTCCCATTCATATAAGAATGTCTCGCCTTACTAATATGTACTAAAATAGCATGCAGTTGTTTGCCCTCAAAATTTATAAATGTGGAAATGTAATACCCCTTTGTTAAGTATGTTAGAAAAGTCTTAATAAATTAACAAAAAATTAAAGTTCTTAGTTATTTGTAACTTAGTTATTTGTAACAATGTTAAGTATGTTAGAAAAGTCTTAATAAATTAACAAAAAAATTAAAGTTCTTAGTTGTTATTTGTAGATTCTTTAACAAAGATCACTGTTATATACTTTTTCTGGTAATACATTTAAAAGACCAAAAAATAAGCAGATTATCCTGAAAGATGAAGAACAATAATACATAAATAAGATGGGAAGGAAAATGTCAAGAATCCTAATGCTTAGCATAATTAGATGTAAGAAATAAAAACAAATACTTATAAATTAATTAACCCAATGCATGAAAATAATTCTGTCATATTTAACTATGAAATAACTGAAGTATAGATTGAAATGTATGTGCATATAGTAATAGTAATGGCATCTGACATGAAATTTTTTTCAAACGTGAAGAGCAGTTCATCTAGCTTTCTGTGATTTCTCAAAAGAATAAGTTTCTATCCAACAGTGTTACAGAAAATTGTCCACTAGTATATTATGGTTAATTTTTCCTACGATTTTTCTATGTAGAAGAGCCTACCTCTTCTTTTCAACTACCTGATACAGCTAGCCTACCTGATAGCTATTAGCCGTGCTGATGTGTATCCAAATTGTATCTATATTCA
>NW_004524641.1:5896225-5898665 GCF_000260255.1 Octodon degus | reverse complement strand
GATAACTTTGTTTGCAAACTTAACTCATTTCATGATTTGGGGGAAGTTGGCCATATGTCATGTTGCTCACTCAATCTAGAATTCACAAATGGAAGCTAAATTTTACTAAAGACTTCTGAAGAGGAGCATTTCTGAACTGAGATACCATGTACATACCCATTGCCTAGAATGGTGCTTGAACCTTAATATAAACCAAATAAATATTTGCTGAGTAAATGAGTACCAAACAGAAAAATCCCATCATGTCTTTAAAGAGTTTATAGTCTGATGACAGAGGTAGGACTGATACACACAAAAGGTTAGGAATGCTTATAGATGAAAAGAAAAAGGTCATTTTAGCTGAGTTTAGAACTAAGCTTTAATTTTTTTTTTTTTTTTTTTTGTACTAGGGATCAAACTCAGGACCTTGTACTTGCCAGGCAGACATTGTGCCACTGACCTATATCCTTCACCTAAGTTTTAATTTGATTCAGGAGGAATTAGGAGTAATAAATTTTGTAGAAGAGAATTAATGGTATGTGAGGGGGGGAAAAGCCAGCTACTTTTGGCAAATATATTGGGTAAGGTAGAATTATTTTTTGTCATGAGGTACCTCCAAGCCACATGTCTGACTGTGAATATGTGAAGCAAAGAACAGAGGTATTTGATGACATCAATTTATTTTCAATTTTTGATTATGCTTTCTAAATATTGAATTTTGAAGCTTTCCATAACCAGAGATATGTTGTATTTACTAAGGAGGTGAAACAGATTTTTCTATATGCCTATTTTTTTTCTAAAATAAATTTATTTAAAATAGTAGACTTTCAATATGAAGACATAAAGCAGTATAATCACTGGCAATATTTCATCACACACAGTAGACGTTTAAACTTTCAAAGTAGCGCAGCACGATTATGCATTCCCCAATTCCATTAACTCACGAATTTTGTCTTCATTCCTTTTCAGGTTCTAAATCACACTTTTACATAAAATTATATGTCAGCCACAGAAATTATTATATGAAAAATGATGTGTTGTCTTATAAAATATCTTGTATAATATTGGAAACTAAGTACAATGTTGTCTTAATAATTTGGTTCCCAGAATAAATTGACTCAAATAAGATTATGTTAGTGATACCCTGAACTCATTGCTAACCAAATGTTTGCCTCCAAAGGGGCTGAGGGTGTGGATCAGTAGCAGAGCGCTTGCCTTCTTGCAGGAGGGCCTGGGTTCAATATCAAGTGCCACAAAGAAAAAAGCCTTAAAATATTCTGAAAAGGAAAAATATTGTTCTTACCTATGGTGGTTTTAAGATTTTGCAGAACTTTTTTTCCCCTAAGATTTATGTATTTATTTGGTATAGGGTCTCACTAGGCAGCTCAGACTCAAGTGATCCTCCTGTCTCAGCCTCCCCAGTGCTGGTATTACAAGGGTGCACCACCATGTCCGGTTTCAGTGGCTGGCACAATGAGGGGCCGGCACGGCATGTGATCCCAGGGATGGAACTTGGGTCCCTGCACTTGTCAGACAGCACTTAGACCACTGAGCTGTCTCCCGGGCCCAATTTTGCATAATTTATATTTAAAAGAAAATGTCTTTATGACAGTGGGATGCAGCTAGTTGCAGTTGGTATAAAATTTATTATTAGTCGCTTTCATTTATACCAAGATCAAGATCTCATGTTATATATTACCACTAAAGAAATCATTTGTATTTTCAAGGGATTGATATATAATGACATAGGAAATATGTAAGTATATGTAAAATCTTTATATCACAGACAATGCTTATACTAGTGCCCAAATCCAAGAAAAGGAAACTAATTTTGAAAGAATTAAAATTTGAATCTGCATGAAGATTGCCATGAATTTGAGGCCAGTCTGGGCCACATAGTGAGTCCAAGGCCAGCCTGAACTGCACAGCAAGAACATGACTCAAAAAAAAAAAAAAAAAAAAAAAAAAAAATTGACTGGGCTATCCCACGCCACTTCACTGAAGGGGAGCACCGAAAGCCAGGTAGGGGATGCGGAACAGCCCGTTACTGGTGGCAGTAACACTCATCCACTGCAGCACGGCACACTTCTGCTCTTGTAAGGTAGT
Organism: Octodon degus; assembly: GCF_000260255.1. Taxonomy (NCBI): domain Eukaryota; kingdom Metazoa; phylum Chordata; class Mammalia; order Rodentia; family Octodontidae; genus Octodon; species Octodon degus. Next base: position 5,896,580 of record NW_004524641.1, on the reverse strand, counting down.
GACAGACACTTCCCGCTTGTCAGGCTACAAGTAAATATTGCGTTGTTTCTCTTATATGAAAAGTTCAATATATAAATTGCGAAATAAAAGACATGATAGGAAAAAATGGAGAAAATTTGTTATAACCTAGCAGGGACAATGTATCTAAAAGTGTACCTTGATATAATATAATTATCTTATGTGTTTTATGTGTTTAGCAACTAGGCTAAGGAACATATAAAGTAGTCTGGTTGAATTGGTAAGTATAATAATCAATATTGTAAGAACTTATAAGATAAATTTGATGCTAGCAAGAAGGGGAGAGTGAAGGGAGAGAGGAAAAAGAATTGAGACATGTTAAGTATACATGCCAACT
>NW_004524641.1:5894157-5895712 GCF_000260255.1 Octodon degus | reverse complement strand
GGCAGAACTGGGGATTGAACTCAGGCCCTTCCACTTGCCAGGAAAGTGCTTATTGTACTGAGCCATTTCCCAGGCTCCTTTGTTTAGATTTTAGTTAGAAATTTTTTTTTTTTTGTTAGAAATTTTCATGTGTATGTAACTTGTTTTCATTTTTTATGAGAAGAAAGGTTAGTAGTGTCTAGTATGCAGTTAGCCTGACTCATCTTTCCCACAAATATATTTAGCACTGTCAAGAAAGTTGATAGCTTTTCTTACTCAGATTTCAGGCTTATAACATTAGATGCTTAATAACAGCTACTAAAAAGCTTAATGATATAAAATAGAATATAAATTGTTTGTTACACCTTTAGGACTTCTATAGACTACCTTGATTTAAGTCATTAATATCACATAAAACTTAGTGCACATTATGTTACAAATGGTTTTATACGCTGGGCATGGTGGTACAGGCCAGTTAGCCTAGTACTTGGGAAAGTAAAGCAGGAGGAGGATCACAAGTTCAGACTCAGCCTCTACTACACAGTAAGCAAGTTCCAAGTCAGCTTGGGCTACACAGTGAGACTCTGTCTCAAAAAATTATTTCTATTCACTATCCATCTGTGTTATAGTATTTCATATTATTAAAGATATTTTCAAGTAGAATGACATCTATCAACCATGGTGCTGATTTTCACCCAAAACTGTACTCCTCGAACTGTAACACTGAGGATTGTTCTAACTGTAGGAAATGACAAAATATTAGGTCTTTGACGTTATGTACCAGGCTGTCTGTTAGGTCTGTGGGAATATAAGGCCACATAAAGCACCATCTCTTGCCCTAAATGAGATTCTCTAATATAACAGAGGAGACAAACATGAGCATAGCTCATATGCTAGGATCATTCTAATATATAACATTGCTCACAGAGACTTGTATAAGTAAGTGTTGGAGTAATGCTGGATCGTTTTTAGATTTTGACATGACAACTTAATAAAAACTCTTTCTCCTAGATCTGTCTTTAAGCCTTTTATATTTGTGCCACATATTTCACAATTATTGGATACCTGTTCACCCACATTTGAACTTGAAGACCCAGTTAAAAAGAAGGCACAGTGTAAACCTGACAGAAGACATCCACTCTACCTGGAACAGCAACAGGCAAGGGATGCAATCGATAATAAGGTATGGCTAAGTTGTATTGTTTGTTGTATCTATAAGAATAGTTTAAAATGTGGTTAAATCTATATTTTGAACCTTGGAATATCAACTCTTTCTTCATGTAAAAAGATTTAGGAATTACTTAGATACACAGATCATAGGAGAACTATATTTTTTAATAACTTTGTTTAAAAAATGTGGGCTGTGATTCTTAAGGAAATTTAATATAGTAAACACAATAACAATAGCTAACATTTGTTGAGCACTTATTAACCATTTTTATGGATTATTTCATTTAACTTCATAACCATTTTATGAGGCAGGTACTGTTATTGTCCTCATTTTATTTGTAAGGAGTCTGAGGGTAGGAGAGGTTAAGTAAGGGAAAGGAGAGATAACAAGGAATTAAAGAGGTGT
>NW_004524641.1:5892575-5893656 GCF_000260255.1 Octodon degus | reverse complement strand
CCCCTCCCTCCCTCCCTCCCCTCCCCTCCTTTCCCTTCCCTTCCCTTTTTGATTTTTGGTACTGCACATCAAACTCACCACAAACTCATGACTTGTGCTTGCCAGGCAGGCACTGTGCCGCTGAGCTATATCCCTGGCCCCAGTGCTTACTTTCTTGTAACTAGGTGGCCTACAGTGCGGGACAGGAGCTGTCCACTTAGGCTGAGGACAGGTCCACAGGCTGGGGCCCATCTAGCCCAATAGCTGGGCTTAGCCTCCAAACTCAGACCGGTGCAGTGCATGGTGGTGAGCACTCTGATGTTGCACCTTTGCTAATCCCAGGGGTGTATGAAGTCCCAAGGCTTCTGCTCTGGTCCCCTCCTGCCACCTCCACACCACCCTCCTTGCTGGCTTAAGTGTTTTTATTACTCTTTTTCCCCCAAATACTGCTCTGGATGGTGAACTTTGTAGACTTTAGTATTACGTACTTGCTAATTGACAGTTTTTGAAAACTAATATTATAATAAAAATTCAAAAGCTGGTACTATTTTAGATTTATTTGATAGGCATTAATAGTTGGTTGGGAATACAAAAGGAAGGAAAACTAATGGAATGTGGGAGAAGTGTTGAAGAGCTGGGTTCTAGTCTTAGGCGTATAAATTTCAATTTGTGTGTTTAGGGGGGCCAGTCCTACTAGGGGTTTTAATTTACATTTCTGGATTACTAGTGAGATTGAAAAATCTATGTTTATTGCTCAGATTTCCTTTTAAATGCTTTGGTTGTTTTCTTCTTAGCTATTTCTTTTTTTTTCCTTGAATTTTTTTATTGGTATATTTTATATATACATAGTGATAGCGTTCTTCATAGAGGAATTGTACCTTGCTTCAAACAATAGTTTCAAGCATTTTTTAAAAAGATTTAAAATTTCTGAATTTAGTTCAACTTATAATTTAGTTCCACATTTCCAAGAAAAATGAACCTTTTGCAAAGACATTTAAATAAAATCATACCAAGATACACAAAAATGAAATTGTCCAAAACTTCTTGTAAAGAAAAAAAATCATTAAAGCATATACATAAAAATATTAGCTATGGAAGAACA
>NW_004524641.1:5873289-5890572 GCF_000260255.1 Octodon degus | reverse complement strand
CCAGATCTATGAAGTTCAGATTCCTCCAGGTGGGTGTTGTTTGGATCTGGCTGCTGTGCTCCACTTCTTTCTGCTGCAGCTATTAGAGTTGAACCCTTTGTGTCTCTCTGGCAAGATGTTCTGCTCCTGAATCAGCTGGGTGGGTCTTGCCTCTAGCCTCTTTGCAGGGAGGGAGTTCTGCTGAAGGGTTCCTCACTGGGCCTGCACTCTGGGTCAAATGAAGATCCACGGGCCCTGGGTGGTGTCACTCACTGGCCAGGCCTGGGCTCTGGGTCGATTCAGGATCCGGAGGGCCCCGGGTCATCTCACTCACTCACCCGGCCTGCCCTCTGGGTCTGTTCAGGATCCCACGGCCTCGGTCGGGCCTGCTCTCTCTTCTTCTTAGCTATTTCTCAATTGATTCCAGGTCACTTTTGGTTGTTAACTCAAAGAGGCAAAAACATAAACGATTACACTGTATTTTTTTTTTTAAGTGGGGGACTTGCTGTGTTGCTCAGGATGACCCCAAACTCCTGGGCTCAAGTAATCTTTTTGCCCAAGCCTCCTAAGGAGCTGAGGTGCTCTATGGACTATTATGCCTAGCCTATACTGTAAATTTTAAAAATCTCAGTTTATTGATTGACATTTAACATTGTTTTGTCAGACAGAAAAATTTAAATTTAATCAGTTACATTTATTAGTCTTTTCCTTTAAGGCATCTTGATTCCATGTTTCAAAAGACCTGCCTTGTCTCAAAATGAATATAACTTCTGTGGTTTTTCCCAGTATGTATGTTTCTTGAAACACTAGAAAAAATTTTTTTGTCTATATGTATTTTTAGAAATATTTTGTTCTTTAATTCATTTGAAATTTGTTTTGTGTATATAGTTATTACATCTAAATGTTTTTTTAAAAAGATATCCAATGATCCCAGTACCATTTATACACATTTATTTTTCCTCTCATGGGAAATGCAGTTTCATACAATTGTACGAAAATAAAATTGCATACCATTTCATATTGAAATCTACATTGAGAATCTTTGTTTTGAGCTGAGGTGATAGTTTGTGGGTCTAAGCTCCTGCCTGCCACCAAAACCGGGCATGGTGGCACACACCTGTAATCCCACCCTATGATCCCAGCACTGGGGAGGCTGAGACGGGAGGATCACTCTGAGTCTGAACTGTGTAGCACTGTGTAGCGAGACCCTGTATCAAATAAATAAATAAATTTTAAAATAAAAGAATCTTTGGCATCCTGCCCATAATGACTGAAATTTAAAAACTATTTTCCTTATATATAATACTTTTTCTTACCTACAATGTTTTTTCTTTCTCTACGTACTGTAAACTGACAGTGGAGATTGGCAGCAATTTAAAAGTTGTTCCTTTCTAGAGTGGGAGGCAGTGGCTCAGAGGTGGAACAGTCGTCTACCTATGTAAGGCTCTTTCTGGGTTTGGTCCCCAGCATTGCAGAAAAAAAAAATTCTCCTTTTTTTGTAAAAGTCATGAACCTTTATTTTTCTTTCTTGAAACGAGCAAGTGAGAGAAGAAATGTCTTTTAACTGCTTCTCCCTTGAACATTACTAATCTCCATTCTTAATCTCTTAAAATTATTTGTAAATATAAGAGATCTAAATTCACAAAAATTTCTCTGCCTCAATTTTCAACAAAGTTTCCCATTCTCGTTTGTCCTAGTGTTTAGTTTTTTGCTTATTAGTGTAATACACTCTTTTTACTAAAAATAACTAATAATTTTTGTTATTAATAGATAATAATCTAGAGCAATAATTCCCCCCCAAAAGCATTTTCATTTATTCTGTATCAACAGAATAGGAGAAATAAGCAAACCAAGAGTAGAAAGAAGAGTGAACAAACCTTGTCTATGGAGGCTTATGTCTATGGGTTGGAATTTGGTTAGATTCACATTGCATTTATTTTTATATTTTTTAATTGTTCAGGAAAAAGCCAAAACAATGTTGGACAATATGAAGAAGCTGGAGAAAGAACTATTCAGAGAGATGGAATCAATCCTCCAAAACAAGCATCTTGATGTAGATAAAATGGTTAATCTCTTTTCTCGGTGTGTAAAAGACGAAATTAGAATTTATAAGTCAAATATTGGTCCTTAGTGATTATATAAATGGTAAGAAACCTTTCTCAAAGCTAGAATTTATTGCCTTGGTAGTGATATCTACCTACTTTGAGCAGATCTGATTATTCTTTAATAGCATACAAGAGATATTTGGATGAAATATATAGTTGTGGGGAAATATTGAAAAAGAAAGCTTTGAAATCAAACTTATGACAGGATAGCTAGGTGTAACTTTAGGTAATGCTGTTGCTTTTAATCACAATGGCTATTTTTGTCACAATGATTAAGTATTCAATTCTACATAAAGCATGAAATGTGAACGATGTATAGATTTATGTTGATTATATCCAGAACTCAGATTTTTAGTCTTGAAAAAAAATCTCAAATTATGAGGCTTTTCTTTTTTGTTTAGGAAAACATTAACTGGGTATGAAGAAAAATTTCCATATTTCCATATTGTCTTTGTCATCATAGTGTATTAATTCTGTAAATTCCCTTTTATGAAACCCAACATATTCGTCACTACGTGGCTGATGGGTGAACTTACAGTTCTCGCCATCCTGCCTCCTTCCCTTTATCCCCTTCTCCCTTGGAAACCACAAGATCAACTCTAGATTTTTTTATTGTCTCCATAGTGGTATTTTTTTTTTCAGACTATTATATATTTAGAATCAGGAAGTAGACTTTTCAGATTGTGTTGGTTTTTTAAAAAATTAATTAATTAATTAATTAATTTGTGTGTGTGTGTGTGTGTGTGTGTGTGTGTGTGTGGCCAGCTCGTGGGTGCTGAGGGATTGAACCGTGGTCCCTGTGCTTTGCTAAGCTTGTTCTAAGTAGGTGCTTTAGACCACTGAGTCATCTCACCAGCCCGTGTTGTTTTTTTTTTTCTTTTTTTAACTTACTAGTAATACATATTTAAGATTCTTCAATTCCTTTTCAGAGCTTATTAGCTCTTTTTTTTTTTTTTTTTTTTTTTCAGAACCAGGGATTGAACTCAGGCCTTTGTGCTTGCCAGGGAAGCGCTTATTCCACTGAGCCATCTCCCTGGCCCAGCTCATTTATTTTTAGCATGGATTAATATCCTCTTGTCTGGATGTGCCACTATTTGTACTTGGTTGCATCTCAATTTTGGCAATTATGAATAAGTCTAAAAATACTCACATTTAGTATTTTATGAGGTGGTAAATTTTCAACTCATTTTGAGTGAATAGCAATATACACAATTGGCAGATTTTATGGTAAGAGTATATTTAGTTTTATAAAGCCCCCACCATTTTGCATCCCTACCAGCAGTATTGTTCCACATCCTTGTGAGCATTTGTTGTCATCAGTGTTTTTGATTTGGCCATTCTGATAGGTGTTTTATCAGAACTCATTTTATCATATTATTATTTTTATTATTTTTATTTTATTGAGAAAAAATTTCAATGAGACAGTTTCCAAACAGATTGGTAGGAGAATTACAACAATTAACACATTGCATATTGTTGTCTTTGTAGTAGTCATTCATAGCTCAAGATGCCGACATGATATCCTGTCCAAACACTATTAGTACAAATCTTTTTTCTTATTGAATTAAGAGAAAGTGGCTATATATCTATCCTAACAACTTTGTATTATTTTTAGATAGGGCCTCCCTACATTACGCAGGCTGGTTAAGCTCCTGGGCCCAAATGATCCCCCTAGCTCCCCACAACCCCCCCATAGCTGGGACTGCAGGCGCTCACTGCTGTACCCAGCTGTTTCTCATTTGAATCTGCGGTCCCTAGTGACATGTGTCGAGCATCTTTTCATATGCTTATTTACCATCTGTACATCATCTTTGATGAGGTGTCTGTTCAGATCTTTTGCCCATTTTTAATTAGTTCATTTTCTTATTGTTGACTCTAAAGCTCTAACTTATGTTAAAGTCACAGTCCTCAACAAACAACTACAAGATCCTGCTAATCTATCTGTCCCCAGCTATACTTTATTACCTATTCACCACTGTTTTTTGTTTGTTTTAACCATGCTGCTTTTTCAAGATTTTGAATGCCCAGGTGCTTCCTCCTAGCCATACCCTCAGCTTGTACCATTCCTTCCATGCATGCCCTTTACAGAATTAGTTCTTCACATCTTTTAAAGTTTTGGAAGACATAAGGTCCTTAGGGATGTTCTCCTTACACTGCAGGTCAGGTCCCTCTTAAATGCTCCTAGAGTCACGTGTGATCCTGATCACAAGTTAATTATACCTTATTTTATTTTATTTTATTTTGGCAGAACCGGGGATTGAACTCAGGCCCTTGAGCTTGCCAGGCAAGAGCTTATTCTACTGAGCTATCTCCCCAGCCCCTAATTATACTTTTAGCATCTATGTTTCACAGTAGAATAGAAGCTCTATGAGTACAGAAATCATATTTATCCTCATTGGTTCAATACCATCTCTGGCAAATGCTAGATGCTCAGTTAAGTATTCATTAAGTAAACCCCCAACTATAATGATAGAATTTGCACAGCCCTCTTTTCCACTTACCATTGTGAAAGTGGAGAAAGCCAGGCATAGTGGCTCATGCTTGTAATCCCAGCACTTGGGAAGCGAGGCTAGAGGTTCACCACAAGTTTGAGGCCAGACTGGGTTACATAGTGAGCCCAGTTTTTTGGTTTTTTTTTTTTTTGTTTGTTTTTTTACCTCAAAAATAGTTTTGAAAATAAGCTAGGGGCCAGAGAGATAGCTCAGAAGTATAAGCACCTACCTGGCAAGCACAAGGACATGAGTTCAATCCCTGATCTCACATGCCATGCAGTCTCAGTCCCAGATACAGGCGCCCACTGTGTGGCCCTGGAACCAGGCATGGTGGTGCATGCCTGTAATCCCAGCACTCAGGAGGTTGAGCCAGGAAGATCTCTGGGAGTTCGAGGCCAGCCTGGCGGCTACAAAAGTGAATACGAGGGTAGCCCGAGCTGCATAGTGAGACCTTGTCTAAAAAAAAAAAAAGAAAGAAAATTATGTTACCCTTTTGCCTCTTTCCGTATTAAAATGTGAAAAATTCACCAGATAAAAATAAAATTCTTATAAGGGTACGTTAATTTATAAAACAGCTGGAGAGACTCTGTAAGTTCCATATGATGTTCAGACTGTGAGTACACTGTAGCTAATTAATGCCTTGGTGGGATATAATTCAGTAGTTTCCTAAATTTTGTCCATTGTAAGAGTAAAAAATATAGTGGCTGAATTAAGGATTTTTTGGATCAATCCATAAATGATATTATTCATCATTATTGTCTTATTTTCTCATTGCTGGGACAAAATACTCCACACATACAAGTTATCTCAATTATTTAATAAATCAAGGGAATCATCAAAAAATTATTTCACAAAAAGCTAGTTTGATCTTTGATATCAGTATATATCAATGTTTAATAGAAAAATTTGCCCTAGAAATAATTATGCATCTGAAAAATTTAGAAAGTCAGTTTCTTCTTGTATATTTGGCAAAGGAGGTCTATGTAGCAAATGTTCTCTCTTTTAATCACCTCAAATTTTATCATACCAGTTACAGAAATTTAAAATCGATTTTTTTTCTGAAGAATGGTGATATCACTTGTGATCCTGAACTTTCTTCCAAGCATCATTCCTCATGACTACCTATGTCCAGTTATCTCAAGTACTTTAGATGTACTGTGTAACTTTTAGAAACTTACTAGTCAGGCCAAGATGTAGCTCAGAAAGCTCATTTCTTAAATTTAAGAAATGATTAAAATTTAAGAAATTTAGGGGCTGGTGAGATGGCTCGGTGGTCTAAAGCACCTACTTAGAACAAGCTAAGCTAAGCAGAGCACAGGGACTGCAGTTCAATCCCCCAGCACCACATGCCAGCCAGCCCCGCCCCCTGGTGGGTTGAACTGGCCACACACAGACACAAAATAAATAAATAAATAAAATTTAAGAAATTTAAGAAAACATTAAGCACTTACAGAACAGACCGCTATGATGCTCCTGCGTTATTCAGATCATGCAAAGAAGACAATGCCAGTCAAAATAAGTATTTTATTGAGAAACTTGCTTTGTTATTGAGAAAGTCATAGTTACAAATATTTTCATTTAATAAAATTAGCATATTCTTAATCCTAAAAATGTATCTTAAAAGCTGTTATTATCTGAAATTGCAGATTGCTCTGATCCAGGCTTTTCTTTTCGTGTCTCCTATGGGAAAAGACATTGCATATTCCATTCGTGCAAATAACAGAACATATGTAGTAAGACCTGCTGTAAACAAAAACATTCCCTGCTTGAGCCTGAGCTGCCTGCATGCATGTGAACTACATGTCCTCACTGTACCTACAAAGGGCCTGGTGCAGCACCGAGGCTTTATGTTTATGCCTGAGCATTTAAAATCATAATATAGTCATCAATTTAAAAAGTTCTGCAGCAAGACAGTTCTGCTTTAAAGTACCCCCATTCCCCAATCATAACTTAAAATAGTTAATATCTTAATAGCATAATAGTTTAGTAGTATACTAAAGTATAATTTACTAGTTAAATACATAAGGCTTCCATGCAGGTTTTTAAAAAATTATATATCTGTTTCATTAAGAGGGCAATGGCACTAACCCTATAAATTTTCTAAATGGTTTTATATATTACACACTAAAATATGAGATAAATAAAAATCTGAACATGTTTAAGTGAAGCCAGCATTGGCACCTAATAATTATTTAAATGTCATATAAATGTTTCTTTTTAATGTTTTTTTAAAAAATGTATTCAGTACAGGGTCTACAGGGTTTCACTGCGTAGCTCAGACTCATAGTGATCCTCCTGTGTTCAGCCTCCCAAGTGCTGGGATTACGCCACCACGCCCAGTCTCAATCACCTCCCAGCATGCCCCGGGGACAGGGCCAGCACGGCACACTGGGGATCGAACCCTAGCCACTACACTCTGCCTAAGCAGGCACTTTAGTCCGTTGAGCTGTCTGGCTGGCCCTCTTTTTTAATTTTCTGAAGATAAAGCTTATCAGAGGGTGCTCCTTCCCACTGTTGTGCTTCCTTCCCAATTCTTGAGTTGAAGCCGAACCCTTAATACATTGGTATTGGGAGGTCATGAGCATGGTGCTCTCCTGATGGGATCAATTCTCTGAAAGGGGCTGAAGAGCTCAGAGGTCCTCCAGCCCACCACATGAACACTTGGGAAGAAGGGACCATCTGTGGACCAGCAGCCAGGCCCTCGCCACACACTGAATCTGCTGACGTTTTAACCTTGGACTACCCACCTCCAGCCCTGTAAGAAACAACATTCTGTCATTCATTAGCTCTCCAGTGTACAGTGCTTGTTACAGCAGCCTCAGTGATCAAAAGAACCCTTAGTGTGTTTAAGTCTTACAAACATTTATATACAGACTCTTAAAGATGGAATTTAAAAGGCAGTAGTAGGACGCCAGGGTTCCAAATCTTAAATCTTGGCTTGAGCTACATATATAGTAGTATGACTACCCTTCTGTACTATGTTTTGTGAAATACCAAAAATGAACCACCACATGGCAATATTTTATGACATTTAAATAAATATGCTCAAGTTATTTGTAGTACACAAGTTAAAGATCAGATTATACTTTTGTTGAAGGATTATGGAGCTGATAAACTTATAAAGTTTCTAATTCTCTTTTGAATAGTACAAATTAGTACTTTGGATAGAAGAGAAAAAAACAAAAGGAAAAAAAAATTTAAAAGCAGTGGTTCTACTTTTAACTCGGTATTTCTCAAAGAAGTGGAGAAAATAACCTTCTATTAGAATCATTAAAATTCATGCTTTAGGAGATTCTATCAATAAATGAAAAGTTGTCAAAACTTAAGGTCCATTTAACCAGGAGTATACTGCTAAATTCATAGTTTAAAGCAATAGTCAATTCAATGCTGATATTGAAATGATGGCAAAAAATTGTAGGAAGAAATGACATTCTAATGTTGACATATTAGTATTATTTATTATATTTTGGTTTGGTTTCCTTTTTTTGATGTAGTTTTTTTTTTTGAGATAGGGTTTCACTATGTACTTTAGGCTAGTATAGCCCAGGCTGGCCTTGAACACAAGGCAGTCCTCTTTCCTCAACCTCCTGAGAGCTAGGATTACAGGCATATGACCAGGCCTGATTTTTTCTGATATGTTTTAAACACACACAGAATCACGGAATGTTAGCATGGGGATAGGAATGCACGTTGTCAGACTGCACCGAAGAGGAAATGGAGGCTGAGAGGTTGTAACTTGCCCAAGGTCATACAAGTAAAAAGTAATCAATCTGGGGCTAGACTACGATTCTATACAGGGTTCTCGTTCATATCTCAGGTCTTGGGAGACAGTGAGGATGGGGATGAATGCTCAATTTCCTTATAGCTTTCCTGATTGGGGTTGCTTGCATTAATAGCTGGTAGAGACTGTTCAGGACTCTTTTGAAGAAATCTGTAAAACAAGTACTCATCCCGAAATTCATATTCATTGGTAATATGTTGGATGACTCCTCCTTGCACCAGTCTGTCTCCATATATCACAGCCTCACCGCGGTCCGAGGCAAGGCCGACTTCGATTAGCCAGCTCACCAGGTCACAGCCACAGAAGGTCCCAGTGGAAGTCTTTGCACCACACCTGAATGTCAAAGGAATTATTCACCCACATGTTCTGTAAACCTGGTATCAGTACTGCATGATGGAGGACAACCAAGGAAAAACGGAAGGAAACAAGGAAAGGCAGCATGGCAGTTAAATGTATGGCAGGAATGAAACTGTTCTGAATATTAAGGAGTTAATTTTCCTGATACTAGAAAGACCCACTGGAGAGAAATAAAATGTCAGTAATGCTTATGAAACCAAAAATGCTTAAACATGAAAACAAATGACATAGATAATATAAAGTTATTACCAAAGAAATATTTTTATAGTAGCATGAGCTCTATCTTTTATGATCAAGTCTATCTTGTAGACAGCTGAATATTACATATTTTCTAATTTACATAGCTTAATTATACTAAGTAATGTAATTATTTCAGAAACATTAACTTTTTTTTTTCAGGTTCTTTTTTTTTTTTTGCAGAACCGGGGATTGAACTCAGACCCTTGTGCTTGCCAGGGAAGTGCTTATTCTACTGAGCTATCTCCCCATCCCTGCAAGCTCTTAAGTAACTATCTTGACCAATCTACTCAAATCAGCCTTTATTTTCAGTTTCTAAGGCCCACAAATAGCTCTTCTTACTGAAGCTAAGACAATCATGCTGATATGTTTATTAGGAATTTGCTTCATCAGAAAGATCAGCTTTCATGTAAATTTCATCTTAGATTTGCTATACATCTAAGATTTTTAAAGTGTATTTTATGAATCTACTTCTTAATTATTTAAAATTTGTGTCCCTCATGCAAATGTAGGGTGACTTAAATATGACAAGGGAAAGAGAAATGCACAAGAAAACCCCAGTGATAGGAAGAAAATACGCACATTTATGCAAGACAAGAATGTGTCCACAAGCATCAGTCAAGCAGTAAAATCTAACATGCTTGACACAAGGAAATAGCACAAGAACATTGAGATGGAATGAGAAACAAGTCACCAAAAACATTTTGAAATGTTTTTGCATAAGTAAAAATACATTTGAGTTTCATCTAAGAAAAAAGTTAATAGATATAAAGTATTTTCTTAAGTAGGCAAAATCACAGTATTTTCAACATCAGTATTTCAATTAATGACAAGATCTCTTAATTCATGCTTTGCAACTGTAAACATCACCTTCAATAAAAACCTGTTTCAAGCTGTGTCTGGGCATTGTTCCTGTTTGTTTTTTTTTTTTTTATTTTAAATTTATTTTGTTCCTGTTTGTTGACATCTGATTTATAGCCTAAGGCCTTCTGTCTTCGATGTCAACTGTGTAAGATTTGTCTCCCTGTGATCAGGGAGCTCTGACAGAGGCCTAGGGAGTTGTATAGAACGTCAGAATGTGACGCCGTACAGGCTGTAGAGCCTGGAGGGGGCAGGGAGCAGGCCAGGACAGACCAGCTGGTGCTCGCTCATTCAGCCATCTGGGACCAAGGCAGCCTGGCGTTCCTGCAAATGGTAAGAGCCATGCTTCCTGACGGTTGGCAAGCACAACAGGCCTGACAGCTAACACAGAGTTTTCTTTTTCAATGTTAAAAAGCAGTTTTACATTGTTGAAACTATACATAGAAAGTCTCTTGAAATAATAGTGCTCAGCCCTTTCAAGGAGGAAAACTAACTTTTCTTAGTAGGTTATTATGCCAGGAGTTGGGCAGTGCTCATCACAGAAATTTTGTCATTTACTTCAACCAACCTAAGGAGTTAGTTTTTAAAAGAAAAACTAAGGTTCAGAGAACTGAGTTTGTCCAACGCTATGCAGAAAAGAAGTGACAGTTCAGGAGCTAAGTTCTACCATTATTCCACATGTAGAGTCCCCTTTCCACGATCTACACCACAGGTTATCTTCTGATTATAATCATGTATGTTAAATATAGTGGCATGTGTAACTAACCTACTCCAGACACTTTCATAAATTTTCAAAATATGATTGATACCTATGAAGGTATTGTATCCTTTATGTTTTATTTTCTCTTTGATGACATTAAAAAATACTGGCACTATGTTTGTTTATTCAGAGTTCATTGCTTGCTGCAGCATATCCCATGCCTTGGAGATGAGAAGAATAAACATAATGCCACAGCCTAAACATTAGGACTTGAGGTGAAATATAAACAGCAGAATTAAGGGTCAGAAGTTTCATTTCATTTTCGTGAAAATAGCCTTAGTAATATTGAATAACAGCACTAGGGGGTGGGAATATAAAATCACTTCTCAATCCAATGTATTTCAAAGCTTCATGAGAGACACTAATGGCTAACATGAAGTGAATGTTAATATTTCATTACTTTCTGGTTTATTGTAAAGTCTTCACATTTTATATGGAAATCAGAAGCAATGGGAAATTAAAAATACTAAAATCAGAGTGATACAGTTTTTCCATGCTATGTCTCAAATTATAAAGCGACTGATAACTATTAGCCTGTTAAAATCCAAAATTAATATTCTAAAATACAGTCTATATTTTAAAAAAATACAGTATAATTGCTATCTAAAACCGGTACTGGCAATTTACCTCCTCTCCTTCACAATGTTTCGGATGCAGAGGTCACGGTGATAATGGACAAATTGTTGACAAGTCATTTTTATTTCTTCAGAAACAGGAGAATCTCTGTTGTCTCCTGTTTCTTTATTGTTCCATAAGAGTTCAAGTCTGAAAACCAAAATTTAAAGAGGTTTTTTTTAAAGGGGGGGAAAAGCTCCACTGAGAGAGAATCTTCCCTGTTTTACCCCGTCAGAATGTCTGTCCCAAAGCTAGTTACCAAAACTCATCTGTACACCCAGGCAGCACTGGTCTCTGAAGCACAAACACACTGATACTGCCTTTGGCTTCTTATTCAAAGCAGACTAGGATAGGAGCCTGAGGATTAAAAGGCCTCCAGGCCAGTTCAGCCTATTGTAGTTTCTACCAAAAAATGTTCCCTATTCCACATTTTCCTGTTTTAAACACAAAGATAACTTGGATATCAAGTTTTTTTTTTTTTTTTTTTATCATCTTTCAATTTCAGAACCACAGAAACAAACATTGGGGTCTGGATCTGGAGAAAGTTTTGTCTGTGCCCAGACAATGGAACTGCTGAGCTTTTTTATCTTAACATTTTTACGCTCATAGCTAATTTTGACAACTTTCGGCCGGGGAGATGGCTCAGTGGAATAAATGCTTCCCTGGCAAGCACAAGGGCCTGAGTTCAATCCCCAATTCCGCAAAAAAAAAAAAAAAAAAAAAAAAAAAAAAAAAAAAAAAAGAAATAAGAAAATTTTGACAACTTTCTTATTATGTGTTTCCCTTATGAAATGACTCTGACGCTAGCAACGGCACCTCAGTAAAAATGAAGATGATGGTGATGATGTAGAAATAAGAAGGAAGAAGAGATACTGTTTACAGGGCGCTTCTCATAGAGCAGGTGGGACGAATTCCATTAGCACTTTTAGTTTCTACCGATTTTGAGATGGAAACCAAATGAGGAAGTACAAAGATATTCACTCTCAACTTCTTTGATATTAATAAAAAAAATTCTTCATTAAACCAATCAAGACCAAAAAATTTAGAAAACTTGAGTCTCCTATAAGTTGTCAGTTTAATAGAAAGAGGAATCCTGTTGTCAAAGGAGAAAGACAATCAACTATAGACCTTTGGGGGCACACCACCTACTACTTCCATTTCTAAAGACATTTTCAAGTTTCATTTAACTTTATGTAGTTAATGGCATAGAAATCAGCATCCATCAGTTCTTGTTAAAATGCAAATTACATTGTTGAATTATAATAGTTCTAACATTTTTCCCCTGCAATCATTTACAACAAATATGTGAATCAACAGATAACCTTTGTTGAGATGTTTTGTGTTCTAGCAGTTATTAAAGAAGTAAAATATCAGTGTCTTAAAAGAATGGCTTTGTTGTCACCTTTAGAAATACAGATTTATTTAAAAACTAAATTTACCTTCGTTTGAAAGGTAAGATGATTAAATGCTTGTCCAACCCAAAGATTCCAAAGGAAATAAATCCCTAGAGAAGAGAACAAAATTGTTTTTTTTTCTGAATGCAATGATAAAATTTTAAGTCAGAAATAAGGAAGCCATTAAATTTAGTGTAAACTACAGTGACATTTTAAATGAGACCCACAAAGCAGGCTCCCTAAAATTCAGTACCTGGAGGCAGACTTAATGCTCCACTGCCTCTTTTCCAATCATTCTGTCCTATAAATCATAAGAAGTGACACAAACCAGTGCTGAGCATCAGTGACTAAAGAACAGTAAAAACATTAAGGGATATATGTCTTTGTTTTTTCCTTTTGAGAAGAATGTATTTCCCACTCTGCTTAAGTATTTACTTTTCTGTTGAAACTTCATAAAATTTTAATTAGTAAGTGCCACAGTATCTATTTACAATACAGTAGCTGAACAAAATTTCAGTAGAGGGATCCTGGCTAGTGGCTAGGGGAAGGGTTTGAAGGATTTGGGATGATCAGGCACACATCAGGACAATTTAGGGCTACTTGGGAGAGAGGAGAAGAGAGCTGCCATTTGTCAGGCATACCAGGGTGTGGGTCTGTGGAATGAGGGAAGAAGAATGCAATATAGTGGGGTTTTGTTTTTTGTTTTTGTTTTGTGGTGTTGGGGATTGGGCCCAGGGCTTTGTGCATGCGAGGCAAGAACTCTATCACTGAGTCATACCCGCAACCTACAAAATAGTATTATATGAAGGGCCTAATTTTCTTCATCACAAAGCTATAGACAGAAGGAAATAGCTTTCTAATCACCTACCTAAGAGGAGATGGGTTGGGAGTGGGTCTGTTTCTCTCACTCCTTCGAGTCACTTAAGACATAAACTGTGTGGGCAGCATTTTAAGTGCAGCATTCCTGGCATTGACTCTGTTCATGACAAAACCCAGCCAGAGTAGCTTTCTCAGTCCCAGTCCCGGGATGGCCTGGCTTGGAGTGGGCTTGCTGAATGCAAAATGCTAAGGGAGACTATGATTTTAAACCTACTATTTTATAGTTTCTCGGATACACAGTCAGATCTCCAGCGGTATCACAAAGTGAAATGGGTAGCAAGTAGCTCTCGGGATGTTCATATCTATAATGCTCTGATTGGCATATGGGAGCATCTGCCAAGAGCCCTTAACAGACTCTACTAGCAAATTATTTCAGACTTAATAGCCAAGTGTTCTACCACTGAGCCTCAGCCCAACCTTTTATTTTTTAAGTAAAGAATGATTATAAGATGAATATCAGGTTGAAAAATACTGTTTGAAATATCTTGCCTATTAAATCTGAAATAATTTGCTAGTAGAGTCTGTTAAAGGCTCTTGGCAGATGCTCCCATATGTTTTTTTCCTAACATTAGTCTCCAGTTGGTTTTGCTATTATTGTGTTACCAGAAGTGGGGCTAAAGCCCAGTGACGCCAATCAGACTTAAATACTTATGGTTTGGGAGGCAACAAAGGTAAATGGAAGAATGTTCATCAATTTCAGTGGCTAAAAGAAGGGTTCAGGTAAGGTAAGTTATCTTCCAAAGTGAGATGTGGCAATCATAGAAAGTTTAAAAAGAACTTGGGACATTTTGTTCCTGCTTAAATTATCATTCTTTATCTCAAAACCAAAGCAAAGAGCCGTTTGGTATTTCTGGTTGCAACACTCAGTATACATGCTGATGACTTTAACCAATATAATAATTCATCTCTGCTAAGAGACAGGCAGCAGCTGTCAGCTGTCATGTATACCAGCAGCTGGCAAACCAACTAAACCCTGTCGATTTAAAAGAAGACAACAACATCCGCACACACACACCCCCTGCCGCCCAGTCAGCTCACCCAAGAAAACAAAAACCTTCCAAATTCTTACTAAATAAATACCTGGCCAAAGTTAAACACTGCACAGAAAAACTGTAACTCAACATAGAGTCTTCCAGGTTCTTGGTTGAACAGCCACCATAAACAACTGGAAAGATTCTGTAGAGGAAGGAGAAAAAAGAGTACTTTAAAATGAACCATAATCATTTCTCTCCATCCAGAGCACCGTACAATAACTTATCTACTTAGTAATTAGGGGAGAAGACTAAAGGGAAAAATACTGAGAATACAGAGGCTTTGTCTTTCAAACAAGAGGTTTCACCCTCTCCTCCTGACAGGTGTCATTCAAACAGCATCTATTCTGATCAGACTTGAAGCAAGAAGACATGAGCAATAATACAGAAACTTACATAATATACTAGGACTGCCGACTAGCCTAAGACAGGACTGATTTTAAAATTAGCTCTACACAATGGGCACAATTATATCACTAAGCAGCAATTCTTGGCAGTGTTTCTTGTTTTTTGATTTTTGTTCTTTAACAGCAGCAGTTAAGAGCGTTGCTGGCTGATACGATACTACAGAAGGAACGTTCCATAGTGAGATGGGTCATGGGTTGTATGGCTCATCTCCCGCTCTAGGAGCCATCTTAAAGGATTATATGAGAACTGACAACTTACAAAAGATGGATATATAACTAATAATACTTTAGTAATTAAAGAAATGCATACATTTTAAAAGTATATTTCATTACTAAATTATCAAGTTAAAATTTTTATAATTTTAATGCTGCTGAGTTATATCTAAACTCTCAGGAATATTTATGCATTTATCAAATTTGAGAATCTATCATTAGGAAACATAATGTATGCAGATATTTATTAGAACATTTTGAAAATCTAGAAACAATTCCTTAGGAAGTGGTTGAGAAAATTATCATGTATAACTCTTATGGTTTACTCAGGAGCCATTTATCTATCTTTCTATCTATCTATCTATCTATCTATCTATCTATCTATCATCTATCTATCTATTTATCTATCTATCCATCCATCCATCTATTTATTTGGTACAGGGTCTTGCCTCGCAGCTTAGATTCTTAGGGTCTCAGCTCCCCCAGCACTGGGGTTATAGGCATGTGCCACCATGCCTGGGTTCAGTGGCCGGCATTGTGCACCCGGGGTTGGTATGGCATGTGGTGTGGAGGGTTGAACCTGGGTCCTTGGGCTTGCAAGGCAAGTACTTAGACTGCTGAGCTATCTCCTCAGCCCCATTCAGGAGCCATTTAAAGTATGAACACTATGTAGCACCATGAAAATGCTTGACAAAACAAAAACAAAGCAAAAGAAAACAATGAAACAAAGATAGAACACTGTAGATGTTTTCTTGTGTTTTAACACAAGAAAGATGTGTTTAAAAATTAGAAGGGAGGGCTAAGTGTGTAGCTCAGTGGTGGAGCCTGTGCTTAGCATGTACAGTGCACTGGAATTGCTGTTCAGTATAGACAAAATAAAATTTCATTTCATTTTAAAAAATAGTACTGTAGTATGATGGGTATTTTCCCCTTCTGTTATATTAAGTAGTTTTGATATTTTCATAATTAAAAATTATTTTAAAAGGTTTATTTATCTGAGGAATATCTTTTGAGAGATAATTTAGACACTTATCTACTTTGTAGTCAGTCAAGTAATCAGGAATAAGTGGCCCTGAACACCATCTTGTTTTAACAAATTCTAGCAAAGGATGAACAAGTTATTCTAATCAGTATAGGCTGCAGGAACACTTAGGCAACTGAGTAAAATGTGATTCTCCATCCAAAACACTTAGCCCAAGACTAGAATTCAGATGTTTTTGCTACCATACTCCTAAGAAAAGAGCAGCTAAGTTTCTCCTAGATGCTGGAATAAGACCTTCGTAAAACATTTAAAGAAACAGCCCCAAACAAAATCAAAAGAAGATTTACAGCAAACAGGCCAATAATGAGAAGCAAACACAGTAAGACATGTCGAGTCAGTTGTGGGTCTCCAGTCTGCAGATACTGTTCTTCCTCCTGGGCCAATATGCAGCTCTGGGAGTTGCAGCGACTCACACAGTGATCATCTATAAAGCAGCAAGCACAACAATCTGTAATCAGAGCTTTTTATTTGAATGCATTTTAAATTTATAATGGCTTCCTAAGAAAAACAACAAAAAAGCACATTCAGCTAAGAATCAGTATATAATTTTGAGAAAATTGGAAGAGAACTCCTTCATGTTGTTTTAAGATTTTCAGTTGTAGAGTGTTTTTAATGTGAAAAAGACACAAGTAGTATGTAATAGTTCCCATTCATACCACTCAACAGTGTTTTCTATCTATATAATTTATGCTATATAATTACGTATTAATGTTATAAGTTATAATTATGATTTTTAAAGGCTAAATTAATAACTCAAGTTTCACCTGTAATAAATATTCCTATTAGTCATAAATACATCCATTTTGGATAACTGTAAAACAAATTCACTGTTAACTTTTGCCTTTTCTAAAAGAGGTTAAAACGGGCAATAAATTATCAAGTAAAGATTATACACTACCCTTTGTGCACATATGAAACAGTCCAAATCACAGATATGATTCCTCTGGCACAAATCAGACATGAGGAATCTTTTGTAAAAGTAATTTTTTCAATTCCTACCTTAGCTCCACTCTATCTGTGGCAGCAAAAGGAAAGTGTTTTTTTGCATGAAGGCTAATCTATTATACAGTCTTAAGCTTAATGTTTAAATCAGTTATTCAAAACCCACAATTTGAGAGTTCTTTCCCTCA
>NW_004524641.1:5870210-5873189 GCF_000260255.1 Octodon degus | reverse complement strand
TTTTTTCCAGAACCAGGGATTGAACTCAGGTCCTTGTGCTTGCCAGGGAAGCGCTTATTCCACTGAGCCATTTCCCCGGCCCCTAAAGTTTGTATTTTTAAAAAGCCACTTCGAGGATCAGCCAGATAGCTCAGCGGATTAAAGCACCTGCTTAGGCAGGCTCAGGGACTGGGTTCGATCCCCAGTGTGCAGTGCTGGCCCCACCCCCAGGGCATGCTGAGATGGTGATTGAGATCGGGTATGGTGGCACATGCCTATAATGCCGGCGCTTGGGAGGTTGAAAACAGGAGGATCCCTGCAAGTCTGATTTGTGTAGTGAGACCATGTACTAAAATACATAAAAAAATAAATAAATAAAAAAGGCCCTTTGCTTGGAAACTGAAAAACATACTACTAAATAGTCACTTTTTTTAAAAGGACATATACAACCATTAAGCAAGGTCCAGCGCATGGGTGGTAAATCTATAGTGAGTGTGCTGCTGCAGGTAGTTCCTACCACTGCAAATGAGATGTTCTAGCGTAACAGTTAATAGCAGGGGAAAGTTCACAGGGTTGCTAAGTAAAAACTAGTCAGCTACCAAACAATTTCTCAGTATGATTTCATCTTAATAAAAATTATTTGTAAACACAGTACATCTGCCATAATTTGTATAATGAATGTCTCCCAAGGGCCTGTGTTTGAGGCTTAGTCCTAGCCCAAGGCACTACTGGGAGGGGACAGAACACTAGGTCCCTTGAAGGGGACTGCAAGACCCCCTCCTCACCTCTTTTGTCTCTCCTTGCTCCCTAGCTGCCATGAGGTCACCAGTTCCTCTACCATGTGCTCCTTCCAGGTTCTGTGTCACCACAGGCCAGAGGGCCATGCAGTGAACCTCTAATCTCAGGTATTTTGTCCAGCAATGGAAAGCTGGCTAACACAATGTCTATGTATAGAAAAATTATAGAAATATATAATAAACCTGGTTTAAAATATTATGTACATATATTACAAAAATGGATACAAATTAATTTTATCTTTCTTTCCCCTTTTTCATATATTGTTGCCATTCAACAATCTAAACTGAATGCAATATTTATTTGAGATTTGTGTTATGGCAGGAAGTGGGAGATGAATTATATTGTTAAGTTCTAAGCAATTTGTCTATTGTTTGATTTCCTTTAGACTTTTAAAAAATTATTCAGCTTAGCAATGATACTGAATTATATGTATAGATGAAGTCTATATCTGACAGCTTTCTCTCTCTCTCTCTCTCTCTATATATATATATATTTTTTTTTTTTAATATCAGGAAAATTTAAAAACCCTGTAATTTAAAAGATCTCAAGAATCAACATTAGTAATAAAGTAAGTGACAGATAAGCAATCCCTAAGGCAATTTTGAGAGGCAGGTAAAAAAGGTCCATGAATCAGATTACATATTGAAATTGATAATGACTTTAGTTCCATGCCTGCTGTGTAAGGAGAAAAAAATAAAGAAGAAAACCTGGGGAGTTCTAATATGAAGAAACAGCTTAAAAAACCAAAACATAACATAACCCTGAAAACTGAACTAAATGCCAGAAGGAGTTGATATTAGAAAAAAACTAATGAAAGCTCCACATCTAAAATATTTGTACTTCTTTTAAGGAAACATGAATGTCATTTCATTTCTAGCTAGTACATATCTGCCAAACAAATGCCACCTACAGAACAACTCCTTGCACCAGTATTTGATGAGCATTTACTAGGTTCTTACAGGGCTAATTTTCATTCACCACAGTATTTTTATATAAAAACATAAGGCTTTAACAATAACAGCATTTACAGATGCCTCATTATAAAGAGCACTTTAGGAGGCTTCCCTTTCTAGTTTGATTATAAATAAGAATAATCAACTAAAAGTATACTGCAGTTCAATATAAGAATATTCAGTTTTAAATAATTTGAAATTCATAAAACACCATTCAATCTTTTAGTTTATGTATCAGAAGTTTATTACTTTGAAAGCATTTGAAAAATGATTTTATAAAAAATGGCATATTTAAGGCGAGCAAGATGGGGCAAGCCTGTAATCCCAGCACTCAGAAGACTGAGGCAGGAGAGTCAAAGTTTCAGACAAAATCTTGTCTCAAAAAAATCAAAGAAAGAAGGCCGATGAGACCCAGCATGGTGGCACATGTCTGTAATCTCAGTGCTGGGGAGGCTGAAAATAGGAGGACCACTATGAGTCTGACCTACGTAGTGAGAACCTATACCAAAAACAAAACAAAAAAAACAAAACAAAACCCAAAAGACAAAGGGCTGGGATTTCTCAGTAGTGTAAATGCCTGCCTTGCAAGCACAAGGTCCTGATTTCTATCCCTGGTACTGTAAAAAACAAAAAAGTTCCTTTAAATAAAGAAAAAAGGGGGAGGACTGGCCAAATAGCTCAGTGGATTAAAGCACCTGCAAGCAGGTACAGGGGTTCGATCCCCAGGCCTGCCGTGCCAGCCCTGCCCCTGGGGCACACTGAGATGGCAATTGAGATGGAACCTAATCCCAGCTCTTGAGAGGCTGTAAAAAGGTGGATCACTACGAGTCTGATCTAGTAGTGAGACCCTGAACACCCTGTAAACCCTTGCCTAAAAAAATTTAAAAAAAAAGAAAGAAAAGAAAAGGAAAAGGAAAAAAGGGGATATTTAAAGCATACAGATTCAGAGTAATTAGCAGTAATTAATAAGTTTTGGTCATAGGAGTTAGGGATAGTGGGGGAGTTTCAGTTTCTAATATAAGGAAAAAAAAAAAAAAATCCAGGGATGGTAGCACACACCTGTAATCCCAGCATTCTGAGAGGTGAGAGCGGAAAGATTTCAAATTCAAGGCCAATCTGGGTAACTCGTAATACTATCACAAAAAAGTAAAATAAAATTTAAAAATCCTTATGTTCAAATGCCAGTACTGCAGTATATGCATACATGCCTAGAAGAAGAAAAAAGTCCCAGAAAGTAATCGTCCTTAGG
>NW_004524641.1:5862379-5869698 GCF_000260255.1 Octodon degus | reverse complement strand
GGTCCTTTAAAGACTTCTCCAAATATAGGCAGCCTCTTAGACTGCTGAGCTATCTCCCCAGCCCAGGACAAGCTTCTTGAATTTATTACTTAAGTTAAATTTATTAGAAAGCGTGCATGTATGTGTAATGCCTAATACCACTTATTACTTTCTGCTAAGAACCTAATATTTCTAAAACAATTATTCTCTCTGCGTGATTATCCTAGTAACACTTTCCCCCTTATTGTCTGAGTCTGTGTTCTCAGTGTTCCACAGTGTTACAGCATTTACCGAGATCTTACCAGGGTATTTTTTGAGGTGTAAGGATAATGAATCTTCTGTCCCTTTAGCCCATCCTCATAGCCAGGACACTTACTTTTGTCAAAGGAAGGAGTCACAGGCACACTGGAGCTGGTGTTTGCTACTGGCTGTGCTGATGGGCACTGTAATTCACCGTTTCCCATGGAGCAAGAGCAGCAGCCTGCAAAGAGAAAAGAATGTGAGGGCAGAACCCACACAGAACAGCAGTCGACAAACCAAACCAAGCAAAGCCTGCTTGGACAGCCTCGCATGGGAATGTTTCCACATGTGACTTATCAGAAAGTACTGAGACGTGATTATACAGAAGTTAACATTTAAAGGGTGCCAGACAAGTGACAGCTCCTTTACATATCATCTCCTCATTATATGAGAAAAGAGAAAATGTTCATATTCATGCTGTTTTATTTCCACTGTGCTTTGGGAATTGAGATTCCAAATATTTTTCATTTCATCCCCTCTATAAAATACACACTAATGCTCTATTGATTACTGTAGAAAATTCAACTAACTTTGATAGCTCACTGGATAGCCATCCTTACTGTTAAAAAAAAAAACCACAAAAAACTCTTCCCTTCTTTTATGGCAGTTCTTCAGTCTTCCACAAACCTCTAGACCTACGCTGATCAAACCTTCTTTCAAAAACCTGTATCTTGAAAGAGTCAGTAAAAACAATTACATACTTTTTCCTTTTCCAATAGATACTGCTAAAAAATCTCTTGCTAATTTATAGGCAGATTGGTTTACTGAATTCACACTGAGACATCTGCTCTAGAGCTGCAACTGTTCCTTATATAGTCAGAGAATTGCAATCCATGCCCTTTAAAAATTTGACACTTACATAAACATGGTGCTCCTTGACGTGGATTATAATAGAGTAACAACTTCAGTAATAAACTATTAAAATTTAATATGCTAGAAAAATGAGTAACTCCTAGCCTTAACCTTTCAATGATTATGTGCTTAAATTCTTTGAGTGGTGTTCTTAGAAACAAAAAAGAGTTCAGACTATTACAAACTACAATATATACCAAGCTATTAGGGATGCCTTTCTAAATTTAAGGTAATGATGCCATTTCAAGGTTAAAATAGAACCAATGAATAACAGAAAATAAGAAGATCATCTGGCCCAATCCTCTTGAGAAATCTGAAGGTTTAACACAGCTAAGACAGAATTACTAAGATACATTTATATGTACATAGCCAGCCATCCAAATGATATACCTCTAGGGAATGAACATATACATGTACACATACACCTCTCAAACAGAAGCTTTCTTTTAGTAAATTCTTCCTACTCTTTAATTCTGTTGTTCCTAGAATTCATTTCTTGATTTTAGAGAACACAAACTCAGCGTATTGGACATCTAGCAGGTTGCGAGTTTCATTTCCCTGTATCAGGTGGGTAACACAACTAAGTCAACGCTAACGTACAGAAACCCAGACCACTTTACAGGGTACGAAGGTCACTGCGGCATGGTCTAGAAGGGCCAGGTAACTTTGGGTCTTAGGCACTTGCCCCCATGACTGTATGATGTCTATGTTTCCCCAATACTGAATACATGGGGGTGGGGTGGACAGACTGGTGCTTGGCTGAACACCATGCAGGAAGAATTCCAGTTGCAATTCACATGGTAAAAACTGTAGTCTGGGCCATCCACACCACACACCGCTGACTCCCCTGCAAGCCAGGTTGTGTGTGTGAAACAGCACTGGCTGCTTGGAGGTCCTCAGGAGTTAGGACAGACTGTCCTGAAACTGGAAGAAGCAGGAGTGATATGCCCTGCAGAGAGCCATTTTATTCCCTCATATGGCTAGTGCAGATGCCAGATGGGGCATGAAGAATGACTGTGGATTACCAGGAACCAAGTTAAGTGACTCCTCCACTGTGTGCAGTGGTTGTCTAACACTGCAGACTGGATGGATCTCACCCTGATGCTGTGTCAATACCATTATTTTGTGGTTTGGTTAATACCTTCTTTTCAATTGCTATTGCACCTGGCAGTCAAGATTAACTTGCCACAAGGTGTTGCCACAAGGCTATCTTCATAGCCCAACTTAGTGTCATGGCCTGGTGGCCCAGGACTTGGCCCCTGGAGCAAGCCACACTCCATGTCACTGTTTCATTATATTGTGTCACTGTTTCATTATATCGATGATATTTTAACCTCTGATTGCCCTGCAGATTTGGAAGCTACTGCACACAGCCTAAAGGAAACTTTGCTGACATGGGGGTGGGCCATTGAACAAAGACAAGGTCAGGAACTTGGCTTATCTGTCAAATCCTTGGGATTTATTTGATCAGGTAAGACAAAAGTAACTCCTGATGCTGTTATTGATAAGATCCAAGCATACCCCAGACCTACAACAGTATGCCAGTTACATGTATACGTGGCTTGCTAGGGTTCTGGCCAACGTTCACACTGCACCTCGCTATGCTGCTGTACTCTTTACACCAGATGATCTGGAAGGGTGCTACGTGGGACTGGACAGTCGCAATGGAAGCTGCTTTTCACGACTCAAGCAGGGCTGTTGCAAGGCCTAGGAGTCGTTGACCTTACCCTGCCATTTATGCTGTCTGTGGATGACAATGGGTTTGGCTGGGGCCTGTGGCAAAAACAGGGCAAACAGAAGTACTCTGTTGGGTTTTAGTCACAGTTGTGGAAGGGAGCCAAGAGCCTGTATTTCCTGATTGAGAAATAGCTGGCAGCAGTGCCACGCTGCTCTGCATAAAAGGAAAGGAAAGGAAAGGAAAGGAAAGGAAAGGAAAGGAAAGGAAAGGAAAGGAAAGGAAAGGAAAGGAAAGGAAAGGAAAGGAGGAAGGAAGGAAAGATAGATATACACACATGATAGTTATACAGCTAGTTTCTCTTAACTCATTGAAAAGAAAGGTTTATGCTAATATTGTCTGGACAATATTTCTTGCCTTTACCTTGTACTCTGAATAATTATTATGAAGACAACAATATACAATGTATTGCTTATTGTTACTGTCCTACAAGCATGTGTTCAAACTCTTGTTATTTTAAATTTTCTTTCTCTCTTTAAAATAATAAATAAATAAAACAAAATAGGTCATTTTTCTTTTCAATCACAATTCTGCCCTTATGTACAAGTCATAGGTCTCTGACAAATATGTAGCAAGGGGCAGGGATAAGTGGACTATTTGGAGTTACCAAGACTGGGGAAGGCCAGGCTGGATATGTAAGGTGTTGTGTGTTAATACTACTAGCGAAACAGAAAAGAGCAGGATTTAGGAAAGGAGAACAATCAGACAGGTTTAAAAGATTTTTCCTCAGAAACACTGAACATGCAAATAAACAAGTACTTTGCCCTAGCTGTTTGCATAGCTTCAGAGAATCATGGTGTAACTTACTTACCCACTCATCTATCCATCCATTTAACAAATATTACTGAGTATTTACATAAAACCTAAGACCATGCTATACGTCAAGCCTATAATGATAGGCAGGTCAGATATAGCATTTGTGGTTGAGTAGATTATGGAAACAATTTAAAAAGCAATTATAAAATAGTGAAATAAGGAAAAAGGGAAGCATAAACATTGCAGAAGTTCTCATAGGGAGATCAGGGTACCTGTCTTCTAGTTCTCCATTTATTTATACCACAGGTTCAAGTTCATTTTCCAGCTGGAGGTGATAATGATAGGATTTAAAGAATGCCTGTGATATAGTTTACTTGCTATTTTCAAAGACAGGGAAGAGATAGCCCCAAGTCTCTGGGCTTATGACCCTTAGAGTAGTGCTTCCCAGTGATGTTGTTATCAGGCCTTTGCGAGCCAGTTCTGAAACACTCATGGAGAAGACACAGCCATCTGAGAGGGTGAAGGCTCCTTTCAAGCACTGTCTCTCCCAAACTGGTTTACAGGATAAATACAAAAGTCTACAAAGCGAGGAAGGAAGGGAGGTGCTCTAGGCTGAGGGAAAGCAGCTTGTAAGTTCAGTGGAGATGTGACCCTTGAGCTTCATTTTTGAAAATGAAAATGGGTAGGAAGCTTAAAAGAATGAAATTCTGATGATATTGCCCCCAATCACCTTCAAGGAAATTAATGAGCTTAGGCTTCAAGGTCATGAAGTAGAAGCATGAAGAGAAGCATGACAACAGTTCAGAGCAAAGTGTGGACAGTTCACTAGCATAGGGAGAAGGGAGGAGCTGGCTCCGAGCAGGGTCTAGCCAGGCCAGAAAGAGCTGAACACTGTGTGCAGGGCTTGCTCTGTACAAGGCAAACTGCACCAACAGCCTGATGGGCTCAGCTCTGGGGGAACATTACTTGGCCATTTCACATGAAACAAATGAGGCCAGGGAGTAATGGGAGACAGGCAGCCCAGTTAGGAAGGAATAACAAGAATCCAGCAGGGAGACAGGGGGCCCAGTGGTCAGTGGAGGCTAGGAGCAGGTGCAAGACCTGCAGTGGAAGAATGACTTGCTCTGAGCGGTTAATTTGCTTGACAGGGAAACAGAAAAGATGTTGTGCCTGGAAGGCCTGAGAAAACAGAAATGTTAACGTTCAAGTATGCTTGTAAAAGGGAGTACATAAGTACTGGCTACACAGTCAGAAAGAGATGTGAACAACATATATATATAGGGAACAGGAAATCTGGGACTGGCCCAAGAGGCCAGATTAGAGACACAGCCTTGGGAAACATGCGCAGTACATAGGCTTGACCTTGAGGTCGTGAGAATATATTTGCTGCCTATGACCCAAAATTACCATTCTAGGACAATTTTAATGAGTACTCAAGGAGATGTGAGATGGTGATGGATCCAAGATTGGCAAACATTTTCCATAAAGAGCATAAAATTATAAACATGAAATTTGTTTCATATAATTTTCAGAAGTCACAAAATATTTATCCTGTAAGTCTTCTTCCACATTTTACAAGTGTAAAAACCATTTTTAGTGGGTAGATCCTCCTAGATGGCCTGGTTTGGTCTGTGGAGTATAGTTTATAACTGCCTGACTTTTACTATGAGCTGGCTTCAGTTGACCCTCCTTAAGTTCATTTTGTGATGGTGCTTGCTGACACGGAAATGTGCAGTGTGCTTCATGGGTGTTTACGTGCTGCCTTTTCCCAGGAAAGGACTTTCTTTCCACTCACTGTTACTCCTTTTGGATCCCTGGAAGTTCTAGAATTCAACAAATGATTAATCCTTACAAACAGACTTATGAAGAAAAACATAATGAATGAATTTGCAAGTTCTTCCTATTATTAACTAATTGAAGTTCTTCATTGACAAGTACCTATGATATTCAGAATAATCCAAAAAAGGTCATACTTGTTTCTGGGATAGAACTTGTAAAAAGTTCTGGTTCATTTGTTGGTGCTGGGCTCTCCTCAAAAGCAGTGTTTCCAGGCTCTGTTGCTTTGTGATTCTGAGACTGGCCGAAGCCTTCATAGCGGCCTGCGTGGCTGGTGCGGTTCATGCACATGAGTGATATCCCAGCTATCAGAATGCTGCAGAACAGGGTGACGGCTGTGGTGATCATCTGCCCACAGTGGAGAAAGACATTAGGCCACTTTTCAAAATCCCATGTGATTAACACAGGTTAAGGGCACTTTTTTTTTGATGGAAAATACACCTGTGCAGCTTTACATACTCTAGAATAAAGCTTCTTAAAAATGGTAAGCATGTGTAAAGAATATAAATTATAGAGAACTTCAAGTTTCCTTGTGATCACATGCATTTTCTCGGTGATTCATTTTATAACAATTGGTTAACAATACAGCAATTGTTTTCTTTTGTAAGTAAGTGCAATAATTTCTTATAAGCTTTCTCTTTACTTCTAAATTTTTACTTGTCTTTATTTATCCTTCTGTCTTAAGACAAGGTTTCACTAAGTTGCCCAGTCTGGCCCCAAACACCCAAGCATGACTCAACACTCCTACCTCAGCCTCCCAGTGGTTGGAGCCAGCCATATCCGGCTCTCAAAGTGTTTGTAAGAATCAGTTAAGTTTCAAACATTTAGAATCTTTCAGCTAAAAGTGGACTTAGACAAGTGAAAATGTTCACCCCATTCTGAAGTGTGTCAAAGTGACAGAAGATCAGTGGTGTGATACGTGATAGTCAAAATGAATTTTAGTGTAAGTATAGCCAGCCAAGGTACATTAATCAGCTAACGGGAGATGTTCTTAGGAACAGAACTGACAATAAATTCTTCCCACCTGTTCTTTTCCATAAAAGAAGGCTGAGTCAATGCTATCTCCATTGTGTTTCCCAGTTATCAAAAGAACACCAACAAGGAGAGCAGGAATTCTATAACAGAAGGTTATTGAAAGAGAAAGAGAGAAAATGAGTAGTAACGGCATACATGGAAACATGTAAGCAAACAGAAAAGTTTACCAACTTACCCCCAGCCAGATATGATGATGAGTCCAACAGGAATTTGTACACTTTCTCTCTTTTTCAAAAGGAACAGAGAAATTGCTAGAAGGCCTAGGAACAAGAAGCAAAGATTGAAAGAAAAATAATTACTCTTGATGTTGATCAGACTTCACAGGACTTTATTTCCTTTTTTTAAAAAAAGCCAACCTTATTTCAATATTATAGTAGTCCATTTTCTTACTCAAGAATTTGCTCCTAAGTAAATGCTTTCTCCAATATTTTGAAGCAAATATTCTTAATTCAAAATCACTTGTGTTTTCCTTTCTATATTATTTCTTTACCCAAATCTTATTTGTCCAGAAGGATTTTTTTAAAAGCCCCAATCATTTTATCTTTTCCCAATGTGACTGGAATCTAAGTACAACTGACAACAAAGTTTTTAAACTGTATACAGAACAGGTCTAAGAACACCCACACTCTGTTGTTGGTGGTTAAGAAGTTATTAAAAGCAATTTTTTCCATACCTACACCCTGCTCTTTTTTTGAGACAAGGTCTTACTAAATCTCTAACTCAATCTTCCTGCCTCAGCTTCCTAGAGTGCTTGGGATTACAGGTACAATAAGCAATTCTTGTACAGGTCATAAACTTTGAAAATATTTAAAGTGTAGTGATAGAG